>NC_084583.2:7252500-7345000 GCF_033978685.3 Nerophis lumbriciformis
AACGCTTAAACCAAAAATGAACAAAAGGGAAAGGAAAAGACAAAGGCTATGCAGAACGAAACTAAAACTGAACTGGCTACAAAGTAAACAGAAACAGAATGCTGGACGACAGCAAAAACTTACAGTGTCCACAAAGTACATGACATGACAATCAACAATGTCCACACAAACAACTGAAATATTCTTGATTGCTAAAACAAAGTACATGTGGGGAATAGCGCTCAAAGGAAGACATAAAATTGCTACAGGAAAACACCAACAAAACAGGAAGGGCCACCAAAATAAGAGCGCAAAATAAGAACTAAAAAACACAGGAAAACACCAACAAAATAGGAAGAGCCACCAAAATAAGAGCGCAAGACAAGAACTAAAGCACAGGTAAACACCAACAAAACAGGAAGAAAAGCGCAAGTCAAGAACTAAAGCACAGGAAAACACCAACAAAACGGGAAGGGCCACCAAAGTAACAGCGCAAGACAAGAACTAAAGCTCAAGGAAATACCAACAAAACAGGAAGGGCCACCAAAATAAGAGCGCAAGACAAGAACTAAAGCACAGGTAAACACCGACAAAACAGGAAGGGCCACCAAAATAAGAGCGCAAGACAAGAAGTCAAGCACAGGGAAACACCGACAAAACAGGAAGGGCCACCAAAATAACAGCGCAAAATAAGAACTAAAGCACAGGAAAACACCAACAAAAAAGGAAGGGCCACCAAAATAAGAGCGCAAGACAAGAACTAAAGTGCAGGAAAACACCAACAAAACAGGAAGGGCCACCAAAATAAGAGCGCAAGACAAGAACTAAAGCACAGGGAAACACCAACAAAACAGGAAGGGCCACCAAAATAAGAGCGCAAGACAAGAACTAAAGCACAGGGAAACACCAAAAAAACAGGAAGGGCCACCAAAATAAGAGCGCAAGACAAGAACTAAAGCACAGGAAAACATCAACAAAACAGGAAGGGCCACCAAAATAAGAGCGCAAAACGAGAACTAAAGCACAGAAAAATCACCATCAGAAAAGGAAGGGTCAAGACAAGAACTAAGGCACAGGAAAACACCAACAAAACAGGAAGAGCCACCAAAATAAGAGTGCAAGACAAGAACTAAAGCACAGGGAAACACCGACAAAACAGGAAGGGCCACCAAAATAAGAGCGCAAGACAAAAACTAAAGCACAGGGAAACACCAACAAAACAGGAAGGGCCACCAAAATAAGAGCAAAATAAGAACTAAAGCACAGGGAAACACCAACAAAACAGGAAGGGCCACCAAAATAACAGCGCAAGACAAGAACTAAAGCACAGGGAAACACCGACAAAACAGAAAGAGCCACCACAATAAGAGTGCAAGACAAGATTAAGCACAGGAAAACACTAACAAAACAGGAAGGGCCACCAAAATAAGAGCGCAAGACAAGAACTATATCACAGGAAAACACCAACAAAACAGGAAGGGCCACCAAAATAAGAGCGCAAGACAAGAACTAAAGCACAGGAAAACACAGACAAAATAGGAAGGGCCACCAAAATAAGAGCGCAAGACAAGAACCAAAGCACAGGACAACACCGACAAAACAGGAAGAGCCACCTAAATAACAGCGCAAGACAAGAACTAAAGCTCAAGGAAATACCAACAAAACAGGAAGGGCCACCAAAATAAGAGCGCAAGACAAGAACTAAAGCACAGGAAAACACCGACAAAACAGGAAGAGCCACCTAAATAACAGCGCAAGACAAGAACTAAAGCACAGGGAACCAAAATAAGAGCGCAAGACAAGAACTAAAGCACAGGAAAACACCAACAAAACAGGAAGGGCCACCAAAATAAGAGCGCAAGACAAGAACTAAAGCACAGGAAAAGACAGACAAAACAGGAAGGGCCACCAAAATAACAGCGCAAGACAAGAACTACAGCACAGGAAAACACCGACAAAACAGGAAGGGCCACCAAAATAAAAGCGCAAGACAAGAACTAAAGCACAGGGAAACACCAACAAAACAGGAAGGGCCACCAAAATAAGAGCGCAAGACAAGAACTAAAGCACAGGGAAACACCAACAAAACAGGAAGGGCCACCAAAATAAGAGCGCAAAACAAGAACTAAAGCACAGGAAAACACCAACAAAACAGGAAGAGCCACCAAAATAACAGCGCAAGACAAGAACTAAAGCACAGGAAAACACCAACAAAACAGGAAGGGCCACCAAAATAACAGCGCAAGACAAGAACTAAAGCACAGGAAAACACCAACAAAACAGGAAAAGCCACCAAAATAACAGCGCAAAACAAGAACTAAAGCACAGGGAAACACCAACAAAACAGGAAGGGCCACCAAAATAACAGCGCAAAACAAGAACTAAAGCACAGAAAAATTACCATCAAAAAAGGAAGGTCCACCAAAATAAGAGCGCAAGACAAGAACTAAAGCACAGGGAAACACCAACAAAACAGGAAGGGCTACCAAAATAAGAGCGCAAGACAAAAACTAAAGCACAGGGAAACACCAACAAAACAGGAAGGGCCACCAAAATAAGAGAGCAAAATAAGAACTAAAGCACAGGCAAACACCAACAAAACAGGAAGGGCCACCAAAATAACAGCGCAAGACAAGAACTAAAGGACAGGAAAACACCAACAAAACAGGAAGGATCACCAAAATAAGAGTGCAAGACAAGAACTAAAGCACAGGGAAACACCAACAAAACAGGAAGGATCACCAAAATAACAGCGCAAGACAAGAACTAAAGCACAGGAAAACACCAACAAAACAGGAAGGGCTACCAAAATAAGAGCGCAAGACAAAAACTAAAGCACAGGGAAACACCAACAAAACAGGAAGGGCCACCAAAATAAGAGAGCAAAATAAGAACTAAAGCACAGGCAAACACCAACAAAACAGGAAGGGCCACCAAAATAACAGCGCAAGACAAGAACTAAAGCACAGGAAAACACCAACAAAACAGGAAGGATCACCAAAATAAGAGTGCAAGACAAGAACTAAAGCACAGGGAAACACCAACAAAACAGGAAGGATCACCAAAATAACAGCGCAAGACAAGAACTAAAGCACAGGAAAACACCAACAAAACAGGAAGGATCACCAAAATAAGAGTGCAAGACAAGAACTAAAGCACAGGGAAACACCAACAAACTCAAAATAAAGCACGACAACCTGGTGGAATATCATTTTTTAAGGTTTTCTGCTGGTGGTGAGCCTCCATATTATTAAATTTAAAAAAAAACGTGCCTTGCCTCAGAAAAGGTTGAAAAACACTGTATGGAGGATCTTGGACCAGTGACATTGGAACCTTGCCAGCTGGGGATGTTGCAGTAAACCAGGCCTGTGCAATTATTTTGACTCGGGGGGCCAAATTTAGAGAACAAAATGTGTCTGGGGGCCGGTTTATCTATTTTTAGGAGCACTATCAAATCAAATCAAATCAACTTTATTTATAGAGCACATTTAAAATTTACCACAGGGGTAGCCAAAGTGCTGTACAATGAACAGGTTAAAAGATAAAACGAGTACCGAGCAAACACAACACAACACAAACAGAACACGATAAAAAAAAATAAAAATTAAAATAGAATTAATAAAAACATAAAAACAGGATCACAGCAGGTGTATTATGGGGCGCCATTGCAGGATGGATATCACTCAGTGTTAAAAGCCATGGAATAAAAGTATGTTTTTAAGAGAGATTTAAAAACAGGAAGAGAGGAGGCTTGTCTAACACTCAGGGGTAGGTCGTTCTAGAGCTTGGGAGCAGCAACGGCGAAAGCTCTGTCACCTTTAAGCTTCAGCCTTGTGTCAGGGACCGTCAACAGCAGCTGATCGGCTGATCTTAAGGATCGGGTGGGGCAGTAAGGCTGAAGGAGGTCGGAGAGATAGGTTGGCGCGAGGTTGTTTAGACATTTAAAAACAAATAAAAGGAGTTTAAAATGTATTCGGTAACGCACAGGGAGCCAGTGAAGGGACGCTAAAATAGGGGTGATGTGCTCACGTCTGCGGGTCTGTGTTAGCAGACGAGCAGCAGAGTTCTGCACGAGCTGCAGGCGGGCGAGGGAGGCCTGGCTAATGCCTACATACAGGGCATTGCAGTAGTCAAGACGAGTCGAGATAAAAGCGTGGATTAATTTCTCAAGATCATGTCTTGATAGAAGCGGTTTCACTTTCGCTATTTGGCGTAATTGATAAAAGCTTTTTTGAACGACGCTGCTGATTTGTTTTTCGAATTTAAAATCTGAGTCAAACTTTACCCCCAGGTTTGTGACACAGTCGCTGAGATACGGGGTCAGAGTGCCGAGGTCAACGTTGGGGGAGGGAGAGCGACTTGGACCGAACAACATAACTTCTGTTTTATCTTCATTTAGGCTCAGGAAGTTAGCTGAAAGCCAGACTTTGATGTCGTGCAGGCAGTCAATAAGACGTTGAACCGTGTTATTTTGTGCCATGGGAAAATAAATCTGGCAATCATCGGCATAAAAATGAAATGCAATACTGTACTTCCTAAAAATAGAACCAAGGGGGAGAAGGTAAAGCGCAAATAAAATTGGGGCAAGGATTGAGCCCTGGGGGACCCCATGTGGTAAAGGAGCTGTGGACGACATAAAACTGTCTACTTTTACACAAAAACTCCTGTCGGTTAGGTACGACCGGAACCAGTTGAGGGCGGCGCCCTTAATGCCCACACAGTTCTCAAGACGAGAACTAATACAAAACCTCACAATAATGTCTGATTGAATGTAAAAACGTGACGACAGACCACCTTAATGAGCACATTTGGTGCTCATTAACAGGCTCTCGGGACACACTTTACAATGTTGACCCTGGAACGGACCATTATGTGGTCTTACCTGGGCAAGCCCAGCCATCTGGTCCACATGGGCGTCCAGTTGTGGGCGTCTTCCCGAGCGTCCTCCACCGCGTCCGCTCTGTCGGCGCCCGCGCCCTCGCCGTCCTCTTGCCGGTTCTCGGAGGTGGTCTGAATGACACGGAGCGCCACTTGGGGCTGCGCCGCCTGCGCCTTGAGCGCGGAGACGGCCTCGCTGTAGGACAGCTGGGTCAGGTCCACGCCGTTGATGCTCAGCAGAACGTCGCCTGAAAAAAATAGGGAAACCATCAACTTGTGGAAGAACACAAAATTAAACAATAATAATAACTACAACATTTTGATGGGCCTGTTATCTGGGTCGCCGTGCTTTTAAGATGCTGCCGAGTGTCTGAAACCGAGAGTTTTAGGTGTAACTGTGCAAAATAAGCTACACATTTAGTGTGTTTACATTAAAAATGCTAACATTTAGCGTGTGTGCAGATGTTAGCATGATAACAGTTAGCATGTTTCATATACCAAGTTATATGACTCAAAGGTGTATGGCTGCGAAAATAGAGAGAAAAAAAATGTAAAATTTGATGAAAAGCTTCAGCATGTTTACCGTATTTTCCGCACCATTAGCCGCACCTAAAAACCACAAATTTACTCAAAAGCTGACAGTGCGGCTTTTAACCCGGTGCGCTTTATATATGGATAAATATTAAGATTCATTTTCATAAAGTTTCGATCTCGCAACTTAGGTAAACAGCCGCCATCTTTTTTCCCGGTAGAACAGGAAGCGCTTCTTCTTCTACGCAAGCAACCGCCAAGGTAAGCACCCGCCCCCATAGAACAGGAAGCGCTTCTTCTTCTACTGTAAGCAACCACCCGCCCCCGGAAGAAGAAGAAAAAACGCGCGGATATCACCGTACGTTTCATTTCCTGTTTACATCTGTAAAGACCACAAAATGGCTCCTACT
This sequence comes from Nerophis lumbriciformis, assembly GCF_033978685.3. Lineage (NCBI taxonomy): Eukaryota > Metazoa > Chordata > Actinopteri > Syngnathiformes > Syngnathidae > Nerophis > Nerophis lumbriciformis. The sequence continues at coordinate 7,258,299 of NC_084583.2, forward strand.
AAGCGACAAGGACCCGGTTCATGAAAAGACGCAATCTCTCCATCCGCACACGGATTACTACCGTATTTCACAGCAACTGATATTCCTGTGAACCGCACTGTGGAACGGGAGCACGTACGGTGAATATTCGCACCACAGGGAATGAGAAGTCATCCTTCACTGTGGTTCTAGCTTGCCATGCTAACTTCCACCCATGGTGATATTCAAAAGGAAGACCTTGCCAAAAGAGACCTTTCCAGCCGGCGTCATCATAAAAGCTAACTCGAAGGGATGGATGAAGAAAAGATGAGCGAGTGGTTAAGGTAAGTTTAAGTTTACGCGAAGAGGCCGGGTGGCTTTTTTCACGCAGCTCTGTCCATGTTGATATACGTATGTTTGTGATTGCACATTTGCGTACATTTTGGGAGTGAACAGAGTTGTTAGAACGCTGGTTTTTAATATATTATTAAAGTTTGACTGACCTATCTGACTGGTTTTTTGACATTCCTTTAGCGCAGTTAGATGCGGCTTACAACACGGGGCGGCTTATTGGTGGACAAAGTTTTGAAATATGCCGTTCATTGAAGGCGCGGCTTTTAACCCAGGGCGCCTTATGATGCGGAAAATACGGTACATTAAAATGCTAACATTTAGCATGTGTGCAGACGTTAGCATGATAACCGTTAGCATGTTTCATATACCAAGTTATATGACGCAAAGGTGTATGGCTGCGAAAATAGAGAAAAAAAGTGTAAAATTTGATGAAAAGCTTTAGCATGTTTACACTAAAATGCTAACATTTAGCGTGTGTGCAGACGTTAGCATGATAACAGTTAGCATATTTCATATGCCAAGTTATATGACTCAAAGGTGTATGGCTACGAAAATAGAGGGAAAAAAAGTGTAAAATTTGATGAAAAGCTTTAGCATGTTTACATTAAAATGCTAACATTTAGCGTGTGTGCAGAATAAAAAGTGTAAAATTAGCTAAAAAAATTAGCACTTTAATGTTAGCATGCTAAAAGTTAGCTTGTGTCACATACCAAGTTATATGACACTAAGATGTATGGCTGGGGAATTAGAGAAAAACACATACCAAGTTATTGATCGATTGATTGATTGAGACTTTTATTAGTAGATTGCACAGTACAGTACATATTCCGTACAATTGACCACTAAATGGTAACACCCGAATAAGTTTTTCAACTTGTTTAAGTCGGGGTCCACTTAATATGGCTGGGGAATTAGAGAAAAAAAGTGTAAAATTAGGTAAAAAAAAGTTAGCACTTTTATGTTAGCATGCTAAAAGTTAGCTTGTGTCACATACCAAGTCATATGACACCAAGGTGTATGGCTGGGGAATTAGAGAAAAAAAGTGTAAAATTAGCTAAAAAAGTTAGCACTTTAATGTTAGCATGCTAACAGTTTATGAAGGATTTGTTGAAAAACTTCATGCCGAACAATGTCTGATTGTGGGTAAACGCTTCGAGATATCGCCTGTCGTAAAAACCGTGAGCGCCTCCGGTTCATCGCGTATTAAGTGTTAGAGAAACGTGTGGCACATAATAATAATAATAAGGGCTGCTTGCATTGCAGCAGGCCCATAATAATAATAATAATAATAATAATAAGGGCTGCTTGCATTGCAGCAGGCCCATAATAAAAAAAATAATAATAATAAGAGCTGCTTGCATTGCAGCAGGCCCATAATAATAATAATAATAATAATAATAAGGGCTGCTTGCATTGCAGCAGGTCCATAATAATAATAATAATAATAATAATAAGGGATGCTTGCATTGCAGCAGGCCCATAATAGTAATAATAATAATAACTATTGGACCTCTCTTGATGATGCCGTCTCGGTGCAGACAGCCTATTGGCTGCACGCTGGTGATGTAGACGGGGAGGCGGCTGCGACAGTCTCTCCCTCCAGCGATGGTGATGCCCAGGGAGAGACGAGGCTCCTTCTTCACAGTCACCGTCTTCTCCTGACTGGAAAAACCACCAGGAGGGTCCTGTGGGACACAAACCCCACTCAGTACACCCAGATGACACGTATCATTTTTGCAGTAGTTCCCTAAAAAATAGCTGCATTTTTTTGGTCATAGAGGATCTTTGACTACTATTATAATAGGATGTTCTTCAAAACCAGTGTGCACCTGTTATATAGAGGATCTTTGACAATCATTTTGCAGCATATGTTTGTCATTGGAAAGAGTCTTTGACTACTATTATTATAAGTTCTTCAAAACCAGAGTTCACTTGTACTATAGAAGATCTTTGACAATCATTTTGCAGTAGGTCCTTAACACAGCAGCACATTTTTGTCATTATAAAGAGTCTTTGACTACCATTATTATAGGATGTTCTTCAAAACCAGGGTGCACCTGTTATATAGAGGATCTTTGACAATCATTTTGCAGTAGGTCCTTAACACAGCAGCATATTTTTGTCATTTTAAAGAGTCTTTGACTACTATTATTATAATTTCTTCAAAACAAGAGTTTGCTTGTACTATAGAGGATCTTTGACAATCATTTTGCAGTAGGTCCTTAACACAGCAGCATATTTTTGTCATTTTAAAGAGTCTTTGACTACTATTATTATAAGTTCTTCAAAACAAGAGTTTGCTTGTACTAAAGAGGATCTTTGACAATCATTTTGCAGTAGGTCCTTAACACAGCAGCACATTTTTGTCATTATAAAGAGTCTTTGACTACCATTATTATAGGATGTTCTTCAAAAACAGGGTGCACCTGTTATATAGAGGATCTTTGACAATCATTTTGCAGTAGGTCCTTAACACAGCAGCATATTCTTGTCATTTTAAAGAGTCTTTGACTACTATTATTATAAGTTCTTCAAAACAAGAGTTTGCTTGTACTATAGAGGATCTTTGACAATCATTTTGCAGTAGGTCCTTAACACAGCAGCATATTTTTGTCATTTTAAAGAGTCTTTGACTACTATTATTATAAGTTCTTCAAAACAAGAGTTTGCTTGTACTAAAGAGGATCTTTGACAATCATTTTGCAGTAGGTCCTTAACACAGCAGCACATTTTTGTCATTATAAAGAGTCTTTGACTACCATTATTATAGGATGTTCTTCAAAACCAGGGTGGACCTGTTATATAGAGGATCTTTGACAATCATGTTGCAGTAAGTCCTTAACACAGCAGCACATTTTTGTCATTTTAAAGAGTCTTTGACTACTATTATTATAAGTTCTTCAAAACAAGAGTTTGCTTGTACTATAGAGGATCTTTGACAATCATTTTGCAGTAGGTCCTTAACACAGCAGCACATTTTTGTCATTATAAAGAGTCTTTGACTACTATTATTATAAGTTCTTCAAAACAAGAGTTTGCTTGTACTATAGAGGATCTTTGACAATCATTTTGCAGTAGGTCCTTAACACAGCAGCACATTTTTGTCATTATAAAGAGTCTTGGACTACTGTTATTATAGGATGTTCTTCAAAACCAGGGTGCACCTGTTAAATAGAGGATCTTTGACAATCATTTTGCAGTAAGTCCTTAACACAGCAGCATATTTTTGTCATTATAAAGAGTCTTTGACTACTATTATTATAGGATGTTCTTCAAAACCAGAGTTCGCTTGTACTATAGAAGATCTTTGACAATCATTTTGCAGTAAGTCCTTAACACAGCAGCATATTTTTGTCATTATAAAGAGTCTTTGACTACTACTTTGACTACTATTATTATAGGATGTTCTTCAAAACCAGTGTGCACCTATTATATAGAGGATCTTTGACAATCATTTTGCAGTAGATCCTTAACACAGCAGCATATTTTTGTCATTTTAAAGAGTCTTTGACTACTATCATTATAAGTTCTTCAAAACCAGTGTTCGCTTGTACTGTAGAAGATCTTTGACAATCATTTTGCAGTAGGTCCTTAACACAGCAGCACATTTTTGTCATTTGAAAGAGTCTTTGACTACTATTATTATAAGTTCTTCAAAACCAGAGTTCACTTGTACTATAGAAGATCTTTGACAATCATTTTGCAGTAGGTCCTTAACACAGCAGCACATTTTTGTCATTATAAAGAGTCTTTGACTACTGTTATTAGAGGATGTTCTTCAAAACCAGGGTGCACCTGTTATATAGAGGATCTTTGACTATCATTTTGCAGTAGGTCCTTAACACAGCAGCATATTTTTGTCATTATAAAGAGTCTTTGACTACTATTATTATAGGATGTTCTTCAAAACCAGGGTGCACCTGTTAAATAGAGGATCTTTGACAATCATTTTGCAGTAAGTCCTTAACACAGCAGCATATTTTTGTCATTATAAAGAGTCTTTGACTACTATTATTATAGGATGTTCTTCAAAACCAGAGTTCGCTTGTACTATAGAAAATCTTTGACAATCATTTTGCAGTAAGTCCTTAACACAGCAGCATATTTTTGTCATTATAAAGAGTCTTTGACTACTACTTTGACTACTATTATTATAGGATGTTCTTCAAAACCAGTGTGCACCTATTATATAGAGGATCTTTGACAATCATTTTGCAGTAGATCCTTAACACAGCAGCATATTTTTGTCATTTTAAAGAGTCTTTGACTACTATCATTATAAGTTCTTCAAAACCAGTGTTCGCTTGTACTATAGAAGATCTTTGACAATCATTTTGCAGTAGGTCCTTAACACAGCAGCACATTTTTGTCATTATAAAGAGTCTTTGACTACCATTGTTATAGGATGTGCTTCAAAACCAGGGTGCACCTGTCATATAGAGGATCTTTGACAATCATTTTGCAGTAGATCCTTAACACAGCAGCACATTTTTGTCATTTTAAAGAGTCTTTGACTACTATTATTATAAGTTCTTCAAAACAAGAGTTTGCTTGTACTATAGAGGATCTTTGACAATCATTTTGCAGTAGGTCCTTAACACAGCAGCACATTTTTGTCATTATAAAGAGTCTTTGATTACTATTATTATAAGTTCTTCAAAACAAGAGTTTGCTTGTACTATAGAGGATCTTTGACAATCATTTTGCAGTAGGTCCTTAACACAGCAGCACATTTTTGTCATTATAAAGAGTCTTTGACTACTGTTATTATAGGATGTTCTTCAAAACCAGGGTGCACCTGTTATATAGAGGATCTCTGACTATCATTTTGCAGTAGGTCCTTAACACAGCAGCATATTTTTGTCATTATAAAGAGTCTTTGAATACTATTATTATAGGATGTTCTTCAAAACCAGGGTGCACCTGTTAAATAGAGGATCTTTGACAATCATTTTGCAGTAAGTCCTTAACACAGCAGCATATTTTTGTCATTATAAAGAGTCTTTGACTACTATTATTATAGGATGTTCTTCAAAACCAGAGTTCGCTTGTACTATAGAAGATCTTTGACAATCATTTTGCAGTAAGTCCTTAACACAGCAGCATATTTTTGTCATTATAAAGAGTCTTTGACTACTATTTTGACTACTATTATTATAGGATGTTCTTCAAAACCAGTGTGCACCTATTATATAGAGGATCTTTGACAATCATTTTGCAGTAGATCCTTAACACAGCAGCATATTTTTGTCATTTTAAAGAGTCTTTGACTACTATCATTATAAGTTCTTCAAAACCAGTGTTCGCTTGTACTATAGAAGATCTTTGACAATCATTTTGCAGTAGGTCCTTAACACAGCAGCACATTTTTGTCATTATAAAGAGTCTTTGACTACCATTGTTATAGGATGTTCTTCAAAACCAGGGTGTACCTGTCATATAGAGGATCTTTGACAATCATTTTGCAGTAAGTCCTTAACACAACAGCAAATTTTTCTCATTATAAAGAGTCTTTGACTACTATTATTATAGGATGTTCTTCAAAACCAGTGTGCACCTGTTATATAGAGGATCTTTGACAATCATTTTGCAGTAGGTCCTTAACACAGCAGCATATTTTTGTCATTTTAAATAGTCTTTGACTACTATTATTATAAGTTCTTCAAAACAAGAGTTTGCTTGTACTAAAGAGGATCTTTGACAATCATTTTGCAGTAGGTCCTTAACACAGCAGCACATTTTTGTCATTATAAAGAGTCTTTGACTACCATTATTATAGGATGTTCTTCAAAACCAGGGTGCACCTGTTATATAGAGGATCTTTGACAATCATTTTGCAGTAGGTCCTTAACACAGCAGCATATTTTTGTCATTTTAAAGAGTCTTTGACTACTATTATTATAAGTTCTTCAAAACAAGAGTTTGCTTGTACTATAGAGGATCTTTGACAATCATTTTGCAGTAGGTCATTAACACAGCAGCATATTTTTGTCATTTTAAAGAGTCTTTGACTACTATTATTATAAGTTCTTCAAAACAAGAGTTTGCTTGTACTAAAGAGGATCTTTGACAATCATTTTGCAGTAGGTCCTTAACACAGCAGCACATTTTTGTCATTATAAAGAGTCTTTGACTACCATTATTATAGGATGTTCTTCAAAAAGAGGGTGCACCTGTTATATAGAGGATCTTTGACAATCATTTTGCAGTAGGTCCTTAACACAGCAGCATATTCTTGTCATTTTAAAGAGTCTTTGACTACTATTATTATAAGTTCTTCAAAACAAGAGTTTGCTTGTACTATAGAGGATCTTTGACAATCATTTTGCAGTAGGTCCTTAACACAGCAGCATATTTTTGTCATTTTAAAGAGTCTTTGACTACTATTATTATAAGTTCTTCAAAACAAGAGTTTGCTTGTACTAAAGAGGATCTTTGACAATCATTTTGCAGTAGGTCCTTAACACAGCAGCACATTTTTGTCATTATAAAGAGTCTTTGACTACCATTATTATAGGATGTTCTTCAAAACCAGGGTGGACCTGTTATATAGAGGATCTTTGACAATCATGTTGCAGTAAGTCCTTAACACAGCAGCACATTTTTGTCATTTTAAAGAGTCTTTGACTACTATTATTATAAGTTCTTCAAAACAAGAGTTTGCTTGTACTATAGAGGATCTTTGACAATCATTTTGCAGTAGGTCCTTAACACAGCAGCACATTTTTGTCATTATAAAGAGTCTTTGACTACTATTATTATAAGTTCTTCAAAACAAGAGTTTGCTTGTACTATAGAGGATCTTTGACAATCATTTTGCAGTAGGTCCTTAACACAGCAGCACATTTTTGTCATTATAAAGAGTCTTGGACTACTGTTATTATAGGATGTTCTTCAAAACCAGGGTGCACCTGTTAAATAGAGGATCTTTGACAATCATTTTGCAGTAAGTCCTTAACACAGCAGCATATTTTTGTCATTATAAAGAGTCTTTGACTACTATTATTATAGGATGTTCTTCAAAACCAGAGTTCGCTTGTACTATAGAAGATCTTTGACAATCATTTTGCAGTAAGTCCTTAACACAGCAGCATATTTTTGTCATTATAAAGAGTCTTTGACTACTACTTTGACTACTATTATTATAGGATGTTCTTCAAAACCAGTGTGCACCTATTATATAGAGGATCTTTGACAATCATTTTGCAGTAGATCCTTAACACAGCAGCATATTTTTGTCATTTTAAAGAGTCTTTGACTACTATCATTATAAGTTCTTCAAAACCAGTGTTCGCTTGTACTGTAGAAGATCTTTGACAATCATTTTGCAGTAGGTCCTTAACACAGCAGCACATTTTTGTCATTTGAAAGAGTCTTTGACTACTATTATTATAAGTTCTTCAAAACCAGAGTTCACTTGTACTATAGAAGATCTTTGACAATCATTTTGCAGTAGGTCCTTAACACAGCAGCACATTTTTGTCATTATAAAGAGTCTTTGACTACTGTTATTAGAGGATGTTCTTCAAAACCAGGGTGCACCTGTTATATAGAGGATCTTTGACTATCATTTTGCAGTAGGTCCTTAACACAGCAGCATATTTTTGTCATTATAAAGAGTCTTTGACTACTATTATTATAGGATGTTCTTCAAAACCAGGGTGCACCTGTTAAATAGAGGATCTTTGACAATCATTTTGCAGTAAGTCCTTAACACAGCAGCATATTTTTGTCATTATAAAGAGTCTTTGACTACTATTATTATAGGATGTTCTTCAAAACCAGAGTTCGCTTGTACTATAGAAAATCTTTGACAATCATTTTGCAGTAAGTCCTTAACACAGCAGCATATTTTTGTCATTATAAAGAGTCTTTGACTACTACTTTGACTACTATTATTATAGGATGTTCTTCAAAACCAGTGTGCACCTATTATATAGAGGATCTTTGACAATCATTTTGCAGTAGATCCTTAACACAGCAGCATATTTTTGTCATTTTAAAGAGTCTTTGACTACTATCATTATAAGTTCTTCAAAACCAGTGTTCGCTTGTACTATAGAAGATCTTTGACAATCATTTTGCAGTAGGTCCTTAACACAGCAGCACATTTTTGTCATTATAAAGAGTCTTTGACTACCATTGTTATAGGATGTGCTTCAAAACCAGGGTGCACCTGTCATATAGAGGATCTTTGACAATCATTTTGCAGTAGATCCTTAACACAGCAGCACATTTTTGTCATTTTAAAGAGTCTTTGACTACTATTATTATAAGTTCTTCAAAACAAGAGTTTGCTTGTACTATAGAGGATCTTTGACAATCATTTTGCAGTAGGTCCTTAACACAGCAGCACATTTTTGTCATTATAAAGAGTCTTTGATTACTATTATTATAAGTTCTTCAAAACAAGAGTTTGCTTGTACTATAGAGGATCTTTGACAATCATTTTGCAGTAGGTCCTTAACACAGCAGCACATTTTTGTCATTATAAAGAGTCTTTGACTACTGTTATTATAGGATGTTCTTCAAAACCAGGGTGCACCTGTTATATAGAGGATCTCTGACTATCATTTTGCAGTAGGTCCTTAACACAGCAGCATATTTTTGTCATTATAAAGAGTCTTTGAATACTATTATTATAGGATGTTCTTCAAAACCAGGGTGCACCTGTTAAATAGAGGATCTTTGACAATCATTTTGCAGTAAGTCCTTAACACAGCAGCATATTTTTGTCATTATAAAGAGTCTTTGACTACTATTATTATAGGATGTTCTTCAAAACCAGAGTTCGCTTGTACTATAGAAGATCTTTGACAATCATTTTGCAGTAAGTCCTTAACACAGCAGCATATTTTTGTCATTATAAAGAGTCTTTGACTACTATTTTGACTACTATTATTATAGGATGTTCTTCAAAACCAGTGTGCACCTATTATATAGAGGATCTTTGACAATCATTTTGCAGTAGATCCTTAACACAGCAGCATATTTTTGTCATTTTAAAGAGTCTTTGACTACTATCATTATAAGTTCTTCAAAACCAGTGTTCGCTTGTACTATAGAAGATCTTTGACAATCATTTTGCAGTAGGTCCTTAACACAGCAGCACATTTTTGTCATTATAAAGAGTCTTTGACTACCATTGTTATAGGATGTTCTTCAAAACCAGGGTGTACCTGTCATATAGAGGATCTTTGACAATCATTTTGCAGTAAGTCCTTAACACAACAGCAAATTTTTGTCATTATAAAGAGTCTTTGACTACTATTATTATAGGATGTTCTTCAAAACCAGTGTGCACCTGTTATATAGAGGATCTTTGACAATCATTTTGCAGTAGGTCCTTAACACAGCAGCATATTTTTGTCATTTTAAATAGTCTTTGACTACCATTATTATAGGATGTTCTTCAAAACCAGGGTGCACCTGTTATATAGAGGATCTTTGACAATCATTTTGCAGTAAGTCCTTAACACAGCAGCATATTTTTGTCATTTTAAAGAGTATTTGACTACTATCATTATAAGTTCTTCAAAACCAGTGTTCGCTTGTACTATAGAAGATCTTTGACAATCATTTTGCAGTAGGGCCTTAACACAGCAGCAAATTTTTGTCATTATAAAGAGTCTTTGACTACCATTATTATAGGATGTTCTTCAAAACCAGGGTGCACCTGTTATATAGAGGATCTTTGACAATCATGTCGCAGTAAGTCCTTAACACAGCAGCATATTTTTGTCATTATAAAGAGTCTTTGACTTCCATTATTATAGGATGTTCTTCAAAACCAGTGTGCACCTGTTATATGGAGGATCATTGACTATCATTTTTGCAGTAGGTCCCCAAAACAGCTGTGAATTTTTATAACAAAGGATCTTTGACTACTGTAAATTCCGGACTATAAGCCGCAACTCTTTCCCTACGCTTTAACATGACGGTGCGGCTAATGTACGGAATTGTCTTCGCTGACGGCCACAATGTAAATAGTTTAAAAACAAAACAAGCAAATACACTGAATAGGTGTGCTATTGTTTGTGCTGTGGCGCCATCTTTTGGACAAGTTCACATGCTGCATTGCCCTTCTGCTTAGACTGAGCTCTCAACCAGAAGTACAAGTGCCGGTCTGTCTTCTAGCCGTCCATAGCGGTTCTACTCGTATGGATTCTTCATTCATCACTCCAAGCACATATATAATATACAGTATATATATTAGGGGTGTTACGGTACGTGTATTTGTATTGAACCGTTTCGGTACGGGGGTTTCGGTTCGGTACGGGGGTGTACCGAACAAGTTTCTAAGCTAAAGTCTTAACAATCTGCTTTGCTTCTTTTGCCTCTGTCACAGCACCCAGCATTGTCCCACCCACACAACCATCTGATTGGTTACACACAAAGCGGTAACAGCCAATCAGCAGTGCGTATTCAGAGCGCATGTAGTCAATGCTTCAGCGTCGAGCAGTTAGGTGTTTAGCAGGTGAGCATAAGGCAGCAGACTCTCCCCAAATAATAAACACCTCCCAGTCAGCTACTAGTAACATCACTATGAGCCCGTTGACGTTCTAGAAACTTAAACTGCAGCTCAGTTCGCTCGCAGTCCTGGCTTGAGGTGAAGGCTAATTAGCTTTTAGCGTAACGTTAGCTCATTTTGCGGTGTGTGTGCGTGTGTGTATGTGTGTGCGTGTGTGTGTTACGGGAAGCAAAGCCCTGTCTGTCTGTTATTGTTTGTTTGAATGGCAGGGTCCCTGCTATCACATGTTGATAAAAATATAACATTTACATAATAAAAATCAACTACAGGCTTCCCAAATGCTGTAATAAATTAAGCATAATGTATTGACTTGAAACTGTTTAATGTTGCACTTTTTATATGTAGAAGAAAAGTTTTGTCATTTTATTTAATCTGAGCAACAACTTGAGGCAGTTTAATGTTGATTAACGTGGGCAGAATTATTATAGTGTTCCCAATGTTAAAAGGATAAAGCTATTGTTTACAAATTTGGTAAATAAATAACCAAAAAATTAATATTTTGTTGTTTTCTTACTCTACCGAAAATGAACCGAACCGTGACCTCTAAACCGAGGTACGTACCGAACCGAAATTTTTGTGTACCGTTACACCCCTAATATATATATATATATATATATATATATATATATATATATATATATATATATATATATACACATACATACATATATATATACATATATACATATACACATATATATATATATATATATATATATACATATACACATACATACATATATATATACATATATACATATACACATACATATACTAATACACATATATATATATATACACATACATATACTAATACACACATATATATATATATATATATATATATATATATATATATATATATATATACACATATACACATACACATATATATATATATATACATATACATAAATATATATATATACATAAATATATATATATATATATATATACACATACATACATATATATACATATATACATATACACATACATACATATATATACACATTAGAGATGCGCGGATAGGCAATTATTTCATCCGCAACCGCATCAGAAAGTCGTCAACCATCCGCCATCCACCCGATGTAACATTTGATCAGAACCGCACCCGCCCGCACCCGCCTGTTGTTATATATCTAATATAGATGATGCAAGGCATTAGTGAGGTTATAAAGCTTTTGCCTGTTAAAGAAAGGAGACTGATCCAATGCAGCACAGACATTCGCGTGCCACGCTGTCACGACCCAGACGCACACCAGTGCGCAATCATATGGGAGCTGCGCTGAGCGCACCTCCAAGCGCGTCTCGCTGCCGGCGACGGCCGGGTATGGGCCCGACGCTCCAGCGCCATCCATTTTCAGGGCTAGTTGATTCGGCAGGTGGGTTGTTACACACTCCTTAGCGGGTTCCAACTTCCATGGCCACCGTCCTGCTGTCTATATCAACCAGGGTGAGCCCCACCCCTTTCGTGAGCGCACTGCGCGCGGAGTGACCCCTGTTACGCGCCCCCGGCAACAGGGGTGGCGGGCAGGTAAGCTGCGCAGGCGGAGCGCGCGGAGTGACCCCTGTTACGAGCCCCCGGCCACGGGGGTGGCGGGCAGGTAAGCTGCTTACCTGCTGCGCGTGACGCCGGCCGCGGCGAAGGCGGACGAGGCGGGGTGTCGGTGCGGTGGGCGCGGTGGTGACCCTGGACGTGCGTCGGGCCCTTCTCGCGGATCGCCTCAGCTACGGCTCCCGGTGGGGCCCTCTCGGGGGAAGGGGCCTCGGTCCCGGACCCCGGCGAGGCGTCCCTTCTCCGCTCCGTAAAAGTGTCCATCTCTTTTTCTTTTTTTTCTTCTGTTGTGGCATATGCTGCAGGTGCCTGCTCGTTTTTCGTATGTGGGTAACAGCATTTAACTATGTATATATATTTCCGAATTGGTTTAACTGCCACCCGCCTGAATCTATTTAAAATCAAATTTTTTTTTATTTCAACCGCCCGACCCGACCCGACCCGACCCGACCCGACCCGACCCGACCCGCGGATAAAATCTATTTTTTTTTAATTTCATCCGCCCGATCCGCGGACTTCTCGGTTGTGCCCGCAAACCGCGCATCTCTAATACACATATACATATATATACATACATATATATACACACATATACATATATATATATATATATACATACATATATACATATACACATATACATATACACATATATATATATATAATGCGGCTAATATGGAAAAAGGTTTTTTCAGCTAAAATTTAGTGGGTGTGGCTTATATACCGGTGCGCTCTATAGTCTGGAAAATATGGTACTTTTATCATAGACAGATCTTCAAAACTAATGTGCACAATTATAGAGGATCTTTGACTCATTTAGGTCCTTAAAAACAGCATCATATTTTTTGTCGCATCTTTGACTACTAATCAATCAATCAAAGTTAACTTATACAGCCCTTAATCACAAATGTCTCAAAGGGCTGCACAAGCCACAGAAAAGCGCAGTGCACCTGACATATCTCATATGTAACAGGAAGCACCCTGCTGACTAAAACAAACAAAAAGTGTTCCTATGTTAGCTAAGCAGTGACATCCTCCTGGTCATTTAAAGAAACATGCCGCCAATCAACGGTAACAAGCGCTTTAATTGATTCCTCTTGCCCACTAAGTCTCGCTGGTAACAAATGTGCACCATGTGATCTGAGGTGTGACCTCCCACGCCGCTCTCTCGTAATGGAGATGTGTGGAAAGCCACGGCTCCCGCCGGCCTCCTGCTCGACTCGCTGGAGACTGTAAACTGTGTGGAAGGGAAGCTCGGGGGAGGTGAGGCCTCTTCCTCCCCCAGCAGGGAGCCCGCCCCCCGCACCCCGGGGAGACGAAAAGGCTCCACTCTGCAGGCGAAAGCTAACTGTTACCCGCTTTGATCCTCCGCCACCCGGAGAAACAAGGCCCCCCGGAAAAACAACAACGACGAGGCAGCGGCCCCAGAGCAGCACCCCGGGCCTTTTGATCAGGACAGAAGGAGGCCCTCCACCGCCGCTTTCATCTCCGCGCTCCGACGCAGGTGTCTGCTCTCAAGGCTATTCAGCCCCAGCTGGTGGGGGTCTGCTATTCTTCCTGAGCACGTCACAATTACACTGTGTAAACACAAGCACCTTCTTTTGGCAGTGCAGTGTGGAGGGGGGAATCTTCAGGCACCTCACAATCCGTTAATTATGCATCTTTATTTATTATATTATTAAGTATTGTACATTTATTATGCAATAATATAAAATGTTCCTACTAGGGTTGTACGGTATACCGGTATTAGTATAGTACCGCAATACTAATTAATCATATTCGGTACTATACCGCCTGTTTGCTTGTTTGTAGAGCTGGGCGATATATCGATATACTGGATATATCGCGGGTTTGTCTCTGTGCGATATAGAAAATGACTATATGGTGATATTGGAGTATACGTTCTCACGCAGTTGCTTTTAGCTGCGGGCATTACACTACAGGCTTTTCTCACTCTTTCTTGTCTCTCCTTCTCACAGAGACATAAAACAAGCGCACCTTCTTACATACGTCACATACTGTCGCGCGTGCGACGTCATACGCCCTCGCCGAGCAGAGAGGTAGCAGCATAGTTAACGTTAGCTGTGATGCTCGCGGTGCGAGTGGTAATACGAGAGAAAGAAGGTGCGAATATTGTAACAACGAAGGAAGAGTTCATTCCCAAGAAAAACAGCACGGGGTCCATCATCTGGTGGTGGTTTGGCTTCAAGCGGGAAGATGTTGAACAGTAATATGTCAAGTATGCGGCAAAAGCGTTGCTACAAAAAGTAGCAGCACTACTAATTTGTAGCATCATTTGAAAAGTCACCCGCTAGAGAATGAAGAGTGCTTGAAACTCCGCATGTCAACATCTCCGTCGGTGCCACACAAATAAAATGCCCAAGCAACCATTTCCACATCAACACCGTATGAAAAAAATAGTCAACAACAGAAGGAGATAACGTCCGCAGGAACCTACCACATAGTGAAGGACATACACTATTTGATTTCCTATTATGCAGCTCTTTTTTATTTGACACTTATTGAAATATCTTGTGTGACATCATGCACAAAAGTGCACTTTATTTGTTTTAAACTATTGTAGTGGTGTTCTGTACAAAAAGTGCACTTTGATTTAGTGTTGTTTTGATATGTCATCTTAGTGACATCATGCACAAAAGTGCACTCATAGCTTTGTTTTAAAATGTCTCTGACAATCTTGCACTTTCTGTTTTGGAAATGACATGAATGTTTGTGCTACTGCTTAATAACTGTTTAATAAATACAATTTTGGTAAATTGACTTAGTTGTGATTTCCCTCTCTGCATGAAAGTTTAAAATGAGCATATATTAATGCAGTATGAAGAAGAATGTTTTAATGTAGACACCAGTGACGTGCGGTCACTGGAGGCAGGTGAGGCCATCATGGAAAGAAAAAAAATGTAAAAAGAAAAAAAATTAATTAAATTGTTATATGTATCCAGTGATTATACTATAAAGTTATTTTCCATTTAACTTCACCAGTTTTAGATTATTTTTATTCAAAATCGCAGAATTTTCACATTTGCCGTTCAAATACTGAGAAGAGACGGTGCGGTGATCAGCAGCCAGTTGAGGCACGTCACTCAGTTGTGCCTCAACATGGATTGCGGACTCGGCTAACTGCTGGCCTGCTGTGCAGTGAGACCGTATTGCTATATGAATTATATTATACATTTCCATAGTTTAGTTAGCTGAGGTATATAATGTACAGTGTATTTTGTCAACAACTGTATGTGTGTAATGTATTTCTTGTGCTGAGCGATCATAAAACTGCTGCGAAGACGCACTGTGTGAGGCTCGTGTAATCCCGCCTCCTAGTGCCGGTGCACC
Organism: Nerophis lumbriciformis; assembly: GCF_033978685.3. Taxonomy (NCBI): domain Eukaryota; kingdom Metazoa; phylum Chordata; class Actinopteri; order Syngnathiformes; family Syngnathidae; genus Nerophis; species Nerophis lumbriciformis. Next base: position 7,274,051 of record NC_084583.2, read on the forward strand.
TCCGCCGCAGAGTGCACCCCCCGACGGGAGCGCCACACCAACCAAAGCCCACACCCAAACCCTCCACGTGCAAGACCGAATCCACCCAAAAAAAGTCACTTAACAAGAAGCCAAAAAGTGCAAAAACAACAATGCTCGCGCCGGAGGAGCCGTGAACGACTGCAGGGACACAACATTAGGTACACCTGCAGACTGCAGCACGGATTTCATATTTCATTCATTCACAACTCCTCCAACACCAACACCACTGTTCCCGCACTTATAAGTAAAGGTAAGACCATAATAAGGTTTTTTTTATTAAATGTGCTTTTTTGTGTGCTACAGTTTGTATGTGTAAAGTTAAAGTTAAGTTAAAGTACCAATGATTGTCACACACACACTAGGTGTGGTGAAATTTGTCCTCTGCATTTGACCCATCCCTTGATCATCCCCTGGGAGGTGAGGGGAGCAGTGGGCAGCAGCGGCGCCGCGCCCGGGAATAATTTTTGGTGATTTAACCCCCAATTCCAACCCTTGATGCTGAGTGCCAAGCAGGGAAGAATGCTGGTATGAGCTTTTAAACATAACCCGTTAACTGCTGCCAATCAAATGGTGAATAAGATACTCTTTAGGGTTCATATGTTTGTAAATCTGACTGTGATGAAGTCAGTGCCTCACCAGCCATCAACCTCACCGCACGTCACTGGTAGACACATAGAATCATCATACTGCTGTGATTATATGCATCAAGTGTTCATTCAAGGCTAAGGCAAAATATCGAGACTAAAACATGGCCTAAAAATATTGAGATATTAATAAAAGGCCATATTGCTCCCACCCCTACTTGTTTGTTGACTTACTACTAAAAGACAAGTTGTCTAGTATGGTCACTAGTTTATTTAAGGACTAAATTACAATGTACCCTAAGATTTTTTTTGTTCAAATAAAGCCAATAATGACATTTTTTGTGGTCCCCTTTATTTAGAAAAGTACCAAAAATAAATAATTTTGGTACCAGGACAACACTAGTTCCTCCTTTGGCTGCTGACTTATGCAGTAGTGCGACATTTCCGCTATTTGAATGTGAGTGCGCACAGCATAGATATTTATGTGTACGGACAACTGTAAGCCGCAACTTTCTACTACACCAGACCTGGGCAAATTGAAAAAGCTTTTCAATCTGGCCCGCCGGACGTTCCCAAATAATTTTTTCAGATCTTTAAGATGGAAAGTGTAGCTGCCATTATGATGTGCAGTGATGTTTTCTAATGACCGTAAGTCTTTCAATGGTTGGAATCTGCACTTTTGCATGATATACTAGTTACTATGGTCATCTAATTACCGTATTTTTCGGACTATAAGTCGTAGTTTTTTTCATAGTTTGGCCGGGGGTGCGACTTATACTCAGGAGCGACTTATGTGTGAAATTATTAACACATTACCGTAAAATATCAAATAATATTATTTAGCTCATTCACGTAAGAGACTAGACGTATAAGATTTCATGGGATTTAGCGATTAGGAGTGACAGATTGTTTGGTAAACGTATAGCATGTTCTATATGTTATAGTTATTTGAATGACTCTTACCATAATATGTTACGTTAACATACCAGGCACGTTCTCAGTTGGTTATTTATGCCTCATATAACGTACATTTATTCAGCCTGTTGTTCACTATTCTTTATTTATTTTAAATTGCCTTTCAAATGTCTATTCTAGGTGTTGGCTTTTATCAAATACATTTCCCCCAAAAATGCGACTTATACTCCAGTGCGACTTATATATGTTTTTTTCCTTCTTTATTATGCATTTTTGGCCAGTGCGACTTATACTCCGAAAAATACGTAGTTACTATGGTAATCTAATGACTTACTATGGTAATGTAAGTCACAGCAGCTCAGACGAGGCACCAAGCAGTGTTGGTGGGGAGCCTTTCCACAGAAATGTGGGTGTCAGGGACAGACGTGGAGGGAGATTTTTACAACAAAGTTCTAAAGCTTAGTGATATCTCACATATATCAGATTGTAGGTGGGTTTTTGTTCGCGTGTGAAATTTATGGGCACATTTGAGCATCAAGCAAAAGGTCCGAACAAATTGTCCACGTGTGTATTACATGCATGCATTTTGACCACAGTGTATGCTGGTGTGGAAGTGGAAGTGTGTCATTGTCCACAGTGCAAATGGGACTAAGTAAAGCTATGGTACCTTCATGTAGGTGGAGTGTCGCCTGAAGTACTGCAGATCCGGCATCCTTCGGACCGCTCGGCCTTGCGATCCGCCTTCCTCAGTGGTCTCCACCAGCCTCATGACCACAAAGTTGACCCGCATCTCGCTGGCCTGCGTGCAAACACACCAACAGGTCTTATCTTCAAGGACACACGTTTTAAAGCGGAACATCATCACCAGACCTATGTAAGCGTCAATATATACCTTGATGTTGCAGAAAAAAGACCATATGTTTTTTTAACCGATTTCCGAACTCTAAATGGGTGAATTTTGGCGAATTAAACGCCTTTCTAATATTCGCTCTCGGAGCGATGACGTCACAACGTGGCGTCACATCGGGAAGCAATCCGCCATTTTCTCAAACACCGAGTCAAATCAGCTCTGTTATTTTCCGTTTTTTCGACTGTTTTCCGTACCTTGGAGACATCATGCCTCGTCGGTGTGTTGTCGGAGGGTGTAACAACACGAACAGGGACGGATTCAAGTTGCACCAGTGGCCCAAAGATGCGAAAGTGGCAAGAAATTGGACGTTTGTTCCGCACACTTTACCAACGAAAGCTATGCTACGACAGAGATGGCAAGAATGTGTGGATATCCTGCGACACTCAAAGCAGATGTATTTCCAACGATAAAGTCAAAGAAATCTGCCGCCAGACCCCCATTGAATCTGCCGGAGTGTGTGAGCAATTCAGGGACAAAGGCCCTCGGTAGCACGGCAAGCAATGGCGGCAGTTTGTTCCCGCAGACGAGCGAGCTAAACCCCCCATCGACCCTAGCTTCCCTGGCCTGCTGACATCAACTCCAAAACTGGACAGATCAGCTTTCAGGAAAAGAGCGGATGAGGGTATGTCTACAGAATATATTAATTGATGAAAATTGGGCTGTCTGCACTCTCAAAGTGCATGTTGTTGCCAAATGTATTTCATATGCTGTAAACCTAGTTCATAGTTGTTAGTTTCCTTTAATGCCAAACAAACACATACCAATCGTTGGTTAGAAGGCGATCGCCGAATTCGTCCTCGCTTTCTCCCGTGTCGCTGGCTGTCGTGTCGTTTTCGTCGTTTTCGCTTGCATACGGTTCAAACCGATATGGCTCAATAGCTTCAGTTTCTTCTTCAATTTAGTTTTCGCTACCTGCCTCCACACTACAACCATCCGTTTCAATACATGCGTAATCTGTTGAATCGCTTAAGCCACTGAAATCCGAGTCTGAATCGGAGCTAATGTCGCTATAGCTTGCTGTTCTTTCCGCCATGTTTGTTTGTGTTGGCTTCACTATGTGACGTCACAGGAAAATGGACGGGTGTATATAACGATGGTTAAAATCAGGCACTTTGAAGCTTTTTTTAGGGATATTGCGTGATGGGTAAAATTTTGAAAAAAACTTCGAAAAATATAATAAGCCACTGGGAACTGATTTTTAATGGATTTAACCATTCTGAAATTGTGATAATGTTCCCCTTTAAGTGTTTGGCGAGCCGCAGTAATGAAGGACACTTTCACTTTTGGAAAAGAGAAAAAAATTTACTTATTGCTACAATTAACAATTGCTTCTCCAGACTTTTTCCAACAGTACAATAAATTCAAGGCTGGCCTCACCACTTCATGGTTTTCTAATTGTATGTGAAGCAGTCTTCACTATACAGTCTACAGTCTACCCCAGGGCAGCTGTGGCTATGAAAGTAGCTTACCACCATCAGGTGTGAATGATTAAAGGGTTCTATGTGTAAAGCGACTTTGGGTACTTAAAAAGCGCTATATAAACCCCAGTTATTATTATTATTATTATACATCAAAATGTAGGAACATGAGAACTGTAAGTTAAACAAAAAAAAATTAAAAATCTAATTGTTTTCCTTCAGGCTAACCTAGCATTAAATGAGGATTGCACTTTTTGGGGGGAATTGTGCCCATCTTTCACAATTCTTTTGTGAGACAAAACTAGGGCTGGGCGATATATCGACATACTCGATATATCACGGGTTTGTCTCTGTGCGATATAGAAAATGACTACCGTATTTTTCGGACTATAAGTCGCAGTTTTTTTCATAGTTTGAAATCCGGGGGAGCGACTTATGTGTGAAATTATTAACACATTACCGTAAAATATCAAATAATATTATTTAGCTCATTCACGTAAGAGACTAGACTTATAAGATTTCATGGGATTTAGCGATTAGGAGTGACAGATTGTTTGGTAAACGTATAGCATGTTCTATATGTTATAGTTATTTGAATGACTCTTACCATAATATGTTACGTTAACAAAGCAGGCACGTTCTCAGTTGGTTATTTATGCCTCATATAACGTACACTTATTCAGCCTGTTGTTCACTATTCTTTATTTATTTTAAATTGCCTTTCAAATGTCTATTCTTGGTGTTGGGTTTTATCAAATAAGTTTCCCCCAAAAATGCGACTTATACTCCAGTGCAACTTATATATGTTTTTTTCCTTCTTTATTATGCATTTTCGGCAGGTGCGACTTATACTCCGAAAAATACGGTATATGGTGATATTGGAGTATACGTTCTCACGCAGTTGCTTTTAGCTGCGGGCATTACACTACAGGCTCTTCTCACTCTTTCTTGTCTCTCCTTCTCACAGAGACGTAAAACAAGCGCACCTTCTTACATACGTCACATACGTATACGACCTGGCGGAGCAGAGAGGTAGCGGCATGGGTAACGTTAGCTGTGGTGCGAGTGGTAATACGAGAGAAAGAAGGTGCGATTCTGGTAACAAATGAAGGAAGAATTAATTCCAAAGAAAAACAGCACGGGGTCCATAGTCTGGCGGTGGTTTGGCTTCAAGCGGGAAGATGTCGAACAGACAACCGTAATTTGTCAAGTGTGGGGCAAAAGCGTTGCTACAAAAAGTAGCATTACTGCTAATATGTAGCATCATTTGAAAAGTCACCCGCTAGAGCAGTGGTTCTCAACCTTTTTTCAGTGATGTACCCCCTGTGAACATTTTTTTAATTCAAGTACCCCCTAATCAGAGCTAAGCATTTTTGGTTGAAAAAAAGAGATAAAGAAGTAAAATACAGCACTATGTCATCAGTTTCTGATTTATTAAATTGTATAACAGTGCAAAATATTGCTCATTTGTAGTGGTCTTTCTTGAACTATTTGGAAAAAAATATATACAAATAACTAAAAACTTGTTGAAAAATAAACAAGTAATTCAATTATAAATAAAAATGTCTACACAGAGAAGTAATCATCAACTTAAAGTGCCCTCTTTGAGGATTGTAATAGAGATTCATGAACTCAATTCTAAACATTTCTTCACAAAAAAAGTAATCTTTAACATCAATATTTATGGAACATGTCCACAAAAAATCTAGCTGTCAACACTGAATATTGCATTGTTGCATTTCTTTTCACAGTTCTTTTTGACAGACATTTTAGTGACAAACCTGAGCTTGTGCTTCACTGAGTTTATGAACTTACATTCATATTTTGTTGAAGTGTTATTCAATAAATATATTTATAAAGGATTTTTGAATTGTTGCTATTTTTAGAATATTTAAAAAAAAATCTCACGTACCCCTTGTCATACCTTCAAGTACCCCCAGGGGTACGCGTACCCCCATTTGAGAACCACTGCGCTAGAGAATGTAGAGTGCTTGAAACTCCGCATGTCAACATCTCCGTTCGGTGCCACACCCACAAAATGCCCAAGCAACCATTTCCAGATCAACACCGTATGAAAAAAATAGTCAACAACAGAAGGAGATAACGTCCGCAGGAACCTACCACATAGCGAAGGACATACACTATTTGATTTCCTATTATGCAGCTCATTTTTATTTGACACTTATTGAAATATCTTGTGTGACATCATGCACAAAAGTGCAATTTATTTGTTTTAAACTATTGTAGTGGCGTTCTGTACAAAAAGTGCACTTTAATTTAGTGTTGTTTTGATGTGTCATCTTAGTGACATCATGCACAAAAGTGCACTCATAGCTTGTTTTAAAATGTCTCTGACAATCTTGCACTTTCTGTTTTAGAAATGACATGAATGTTTGTGCCACTGCTTTATAACTGTTTAATAAATACACTTTTGCTAAATTGACTTAGTTGTGATTTCCCTCTCTGCATGAAAGTTTAAAATGAGCATATATTAATGCAGTATGAAGAAGAATGTTTTAATGTAGACACATAGAATCATCATACTGCTGTGATTATATGCATCAAGTGTTCATTCAAGGCTAAGGCAAAATATGGAGATATATATGGTGTATCGTGATATGGCCTAAAAATATTGAGATATTAAAAAAAGGCCGTATCGCCCAGCCCTAGGCAAAAAATTTTCTCGTCTCTGCATTTTAAATATTGAAAAACTGCTGGTAAGAATAATGCAATCTAAATACCATCCAAAAACCTCAAACACGGTTTTCTAAACGTATGTGATGTAGTAACATGCACATTCATAATAATGTGTCATATTAACACTATCTTGTTCATTACAGTAATTCACAGAGCACAAAGGAACAGTCGTGTTCTTTGCAAAGCGCTATAAAACATTTTAAAATACCAACGTTAAACCGTGACTTAAAATGTGCGCTCTCACTGGGATTCCAACTGAAAAAATGTTGTTTCTTTAAAAATAAATAATCAAAATAATCCCCACTCTCATACTTGCCAACCCTCCCGAATTTTCCGGGAGACTCCCGAAATTCAGTGCCTCTTACGAAAACCTCCCGGGACAAATATTCTCCCGAAAATCTCCCGATTTTCAGCCGGAGCTGGAGGCCACGCCCCCTCCAGCTCCATGCGGACCTGAGTGAGGACAGCCTTTTGTCACTACGGGAGGACAACAGGATGACAAGAACTAAATCATCCAGACTAGAGATACATTGTATTATTATGTTTATCTTACCTAAAAATAAATAGATATATATTAATTAAAAAAATTAATTTTTAAATTTTTACTATATTTTGCTAAAAACATCAAAATTAATTGTATTTTTATTTTTATTTTTTCTGACTCCTTATTACATCCAGCCATAGAATTTTACATTAAAATAAACATATTTGAAATAATTAATTTTAAATTATCATAATAATTCATTTAAAATGACCATATTTAATTATTAAAATAATTGCTTGTTTATCAACAACTTTAGCATTTTATTCACTACATTTTGAAGCTCTCAGAAGACAAGTTATGTTATATTCCTTAATATTTATTTATGCAAGTTTGAAGTATCAATTATACAAACACAGTTTTGTTTGCATATTTTCAGGATGTAGATATATATATATATATATATGTATGAAATACTTGACTTGGTGAATTCTAGCTGTCAATATACTCCTCCCCTCTTAACCACGCCCCCAACCACCCCCCACCCCCCCACCTCCCGAAATCGGAGGTCTCAAGGTTGGCAAGTATGCCCACTCTTTAGATAACAAATGCAGAGGTCCTATGCTAAATTCCACTTGATGACAGCCATAGAGTTAAAGTTAAACTAAATTAATCAATTCACTAATTAAATAGAGTGTCGAGTTAGTAGCGCGTAGAAATTCAAAGTTGACCAACTCCCTGACTTGGTACCACAACCTTCTACTGTACATGTGAGTGACATGTTTTATAACCTTTTTTGTTTTTTGTTTTTTTGCTTAAAGAGCAAATAGCAGCAATAGCAGCTCAAGCTTCTACTTTTTAATTTTATGGCGGGTTGCAACCAACGGTATTAGCAGCTCAAGCTAGCTAGTAGTTAGTAGCAGGTTAGTGGTCGGAGGAGCAGTGTGAGCCAGAAAAGTAGTTCCTTGGTGTTAGCTCTTACAGTAACAATATCGCTGTAGCTTGGCTAATAAGCAGGTCACAGCATGTAAATGGGCGGTGGTGTTGTTTTTTTGTTTGTTTTTTACAACGTTTACACTGCAGGCCAAAGTGGCGTAAATTAGGGATGTCCCGATCCAGGTTTTTGCACTTCCGATCCGATACCGATATTGTTTTTGCACTTCCGATCCGATACTGACCGATACCGATACTGACCGATACTGGCCTATCCGAGCATGTATTAAAGTTTAAAGTTATTTAGCCTACTTAGTTGTCAGAATCATGTTGAAAAGGGTTTTAGTACTCTTGATAACAACTAGCCAGCTGAATTAGGGGAGTTTGAATAATACACAATGGTTGGTAACAAGAAACTGACCTGTTTATTCAAGGATAAACACAAAATAGACAAAATTATACATGACAAACAGAAATGGCATCATTGAACTAGGGCTGGGCCATATGGCCTTTTTTTAATATTGCGATATTTTAAGGCCATATTGCGATACACGATATATATCTCGATATTTTGCCTTAGCCTTGAATGAACACTTGATGCATATAATCACAGCAGTATGATGATTCTATGTGTTTTGATTGATTGATTGAGACTTTTATTAGTAGGTTGCACAGTGAAGTACATATTCCGTACAATTGACCACTAAATGGTAACACCCCAATAAGTTTTTCAACTTGTTTAAGTCGGGGTCCACTTAAATTGATTCATGATACAGATATATACTATCAGATATATACTATCATCATAATACACACAAGATAATCACATTGAATTATTTACATTATTTATAATCCAGGGTGTGGAGGGGGGCGTCGGATGTAAGTGTCAAAAAGACAGCCAAAAGAGTTTGATATGAGAATAAATCTAAAGTTAAAATATAGGGTAGAAATGCACCCATTTGCAGGAAATGTAGTCTTGATTTTCAACATTTTCTTTCAAGGCTTGCATGTCTACATTAAAACATTCTTCTTCATACTGCATTAATATATGCTACTTTTAAACTTTCATGCAGAGAAGGAAATCACAACTAAATAGATCACTAATTTTTTTCATACGGTGTTGATCTGGAAATTTTTGCCTCAGCATTTTGATGGTGTGGGCGTGTGGCACCGAACGGAGATAAGCGTCTCGACAGACATTACAATATTTGAACAATGATGACGAAAACTGTTTTCTCTGTCATGTCCGTGTGTCGAAAATTGTTATGCGCTTATTTTTTTATTTGATTTTGTGCGTGGCATATAATTGCTATGCGCACAGGCGCGCACCTTAGAGAGAACGTTGGTCACACGGCTGCGCTAGCATCACAGCTAACGTTAGCCATGCTGCTACCTCTCTGCTCGGAGAGGGCGTATACGTATGTGACGTATGACGTGACAGTATGTGACGTATGACGTGACAGTATGTGACGTATGACGTGACAGTATGTGACGTATGACGTGACAGTATGTGACGTGTGTAAGAAGGTGCGCTCGCTGTCTGTGAGAGGGAGACACAGGAAAGAGTGAGAAGAGCCTGTCGTGTAATGCCAGCAGCTAAAAGCAACTGCGTGAGAATCCACAGACCTGTGGATGTGTTGAAGGTGTGCTGGAAAATGCGGAACGGAAATTACGGAGCAGCAGAAAAGTGGAATGTATTATTTAAATCGGTGCGTTGGAAAACACGGACCGGAGTTTTTTTTAAAACTGGATCTGGATCGGCATTTTCCCATGCCTTGCCGATACGCATTTTTGGCAAATATCGGCGGCCGATCCTATCCAAATATCGGATCGGGACATCCCTATACCAAAGACTATAAAAATGGGAGCCATTACCTCCCTGCTTGGCACTCAGCATCAAGGGTTGGAATTGGGGGTTAAATCACCAAAAATGATTCCCGGGCGCGGCCACTGCTGCTGCTCACTGCTCCCCTCACCTCCCAAGGGGGTGATCAAGGGTGATGGGTCAAATGCAGAGAACAATTTCGCCACACCTAGTGTGTGTGTGACTATCATTGGTACTTTAACTTTTTAACTTTAACTATTTACATTGTAGATTGTCAATGAAGACATCAAAACTATGACACCTGTAAAGTGAAAACCATTTCAGGTGACTACCTCTTGAAGCTCATGGAGAGAATGCCAAGAGTGCTAGAATATAAAACATGTTTTCCGTTATTTCACCTTTTTTTTTGTTAAGTACATAACTCCACATGTGTTCATTCATAGTTTTGATGTGACAATCTACAATGTAAATAGTCATGGAAATAAAGAAAAGGCATTGAATGAGAAGGTGTGTCCAAACTTTTGGCCTGTACTGTACGTAACACTGCGTCAATTCCGGTCCTTCAACAATCGCTATTTCTTCAGACTCAAAATATATATTCATATATTACATAGAGACTATTATTTGTGCACTAATGACAAGTAGAGATGTCCGATAATATCGGACTGCCGATATTATCGGCCGAAAAATGCTTTAAAATGTGATATCGGAAATTATCGGTATCGGTTTCATAAAGTAAAATTAATGACTTTTTAAAACGCCGCTGTACGGAGTGGTACACGGACGTAGGGAGAAGTACAGAGCGCCAATAAACCTTAAAGGCACTGCCTTTGCGTGCTAGCCCAATCACATAATATGTATGGTTTTTCACACACACAATTGAATGCAAAGCATACTTGGTCAACAGCCATACAGGTCACACTGAGGGTGGCCGTATAAACAAGTTTGGGACGGCGTGGCGCAGTGGAAGAGTGGCCGTGCGCGACCCAAGGGTCCCTGGTTCAATCCCCACCTAGTACCAACCTCGTCATGTCCGTTGTGTCCTGAGCAAGACACTTCACCCTTGCTCCTGATGGGTGCTGGTTAGCGCCTTGCATGGCAGCTCCCTCCATCAGTGTGTGAATGTGTGTGTGAATGGGTAAATGTGGAAGTAGTGTCAAAGCGCTTTGAGTACCTTGAAGGTAGAAAAGCGCTATACAAGTACAACCCATAACACTGTTACAAATATGCGCCACACTGTGAACCCACACCAAACAAGAATGACAAATACATTTCGGGAGAACTTCCGCACCGTAACACAACATAAACACAACAGAACAAATACCCAGAACCCCTTACAGCAGTAACTCTTCCGGGACGCTACAATATACCCCCCCCCCCCCAACCTTCTCGTGCTTTCTCAGGGAGAGCGTGTCCCAAATACCAAGCTGCTGTTTTGAGACATGTTAAAAAAAAAAAAGCACTTTGTGACTTCAATAATAAATATGGCAGTGCCATGTTGGCATTTTTTTCCATAACTTGAGTTGATTTATTTTGGAAAACCTTGTTACATTGTTTAATTCATCCTGCGGGGCATCACAACAAAATTAGGCATAATAATGTGTTAGTTCCACGACTGTATATATCGGTATCGGTTGATATCGGAATCGGTAATTAAGAGTTGGACAATATCGGAATATCAGCAAAAAAGCCATTATCGGACATCTCCAATGACAAGTCATGCACGGAAAATTCGGCCGGCGAAAAAAGACTTTGCTCACCAAAACCGGATGTTGTGATGAAGTTTCCACTTCCGCTGCCCAAACCCGACGTAAAAGTCGCATTCAGGTCGCATTGTTAGTCACATTTGGAAAAAGTCAGATTCCAATCGGATTCAGGACTACGTCTTGATGTGGCCTGAATCTGATGCAATAAGATCAGATCTGAAGCACTTTGGAGCGTTTAGAATGGCAAAAAAATCAGATTAGGTGTGCAGTGTAAACTGGCCCTTTGATGTTTTTTCTAGAGGGCTTTTAAAGGCAGAGCAGACAAATTCCATTACCTGCATTGTTAGCTGCCTCTTACTAGCAGTTTTCAATATTTAGAATGTGAAAGATTTGTGTTCTTCTCGTCCCACACAATGATTGTGGATGGGCAAAATTCCCCCAAAAAGCGCAGTTCCCCTTGAAGTTGTGAGTGCCATGTAAGGTGCGTGTGGACTGAGCAGTACCTGTATTATGTGGGCGGCGCTCTCGGGTGTCCCGTGCCTCAGTTCGTGTCCGTTGATGGCCAACACTTTGTCGTTGTTCTTCAGCTTGCCGTCTTTGGCCGCCAACCCCCCAGAGAGCAGATCCAGGATGAAGACCCCGCTCTCATCCAATTTGCGTATCAGTTTTATACCCAAGGGCTCGGTGCGCTGATTCTTGACTAGCGTCACCTGCAGCACCGTGTGAGCAGACGTAGCTTTGGCGTGGGCGCCGTGCGGGGTTTGGGGCGCGGTGGATGAGGGCGCGTGTTGATCGGACCGCGGCTCCTTGGGTTTGAAGCCTTTCTCCTGCATGACGGTGAGCCGGAGGAGGCCGGGCTGGCGCAGCACGGCGATGGCCCGAGCGTGAGGGACAGATGCCAAGCTTATGTCGTTGACCTGCAAACATCATGAAACATGTTTACACCAAGGTGTCACCTTCATCTCGCTAAAAGTCTGCTTCTGTTTGAGGGTTGCTTCCCTTTTCTCTGTCGCCAAAGTGCTTACTTGGAAGTTTTCTTTAATGTATAAAGAGTGACCTGCTCTATGTGAAAAGTGCATTGAGATATTCAAACAAAACTAGACAAAAGAGAACACGAACAAAAGATTAAAAACACTTCAATGCTCGCAGTGGCGTTGGGCTTCTGATCAACTACAAAACCCGAAACCAGTGAAGTTGGCACGTTGTGTAAATGGTAAATAAAAACAGAACACAATGATTTGCAAATCCTTTTCAACTTATATTCAATTGAATAGACTGCAAAGACAAGATATTTCATGACTTGTCCAGGGTGTACACCGCCTTCCGCCCGATTGTAGCTGAGATAGGCTCCAGCGCCCGCCGCGACCCCAAAAGGGAATAAGCGGTAGAAAATGGATGGATGGATGGATGTTCACACTGAGAAACGTTATTTTTTTTTTTGCAAATGTTCATGAACTTAGAATTTAATGGCTGCAACACATTGCAAAAAAGTTGTCACAGGGGCATTTTTACCACTGTGTTACATGGCCTTTCCTTTTAACAACACTCTGTAAACGTTTGGGAACTGAGGAGACACATTTTTGAAGTGGAATTATTTCCCATTCTTGCTTGATGTACAGCTTAAATTGTTCCAACAGTCTCACTTCTGCTATTTTAGGCTTCATATTGCGCCACACATTTTCAATGGGAGACAGGTCTGGACTACAGGCAGGCCAGTCTAGTACCCGCACTCTTTTACTATGAAGCCACGCTGTTGTAACACGTGGCTTGGCATTGTCTTGCTGAAATAAGCAGGGGCGTCCATGATAACATTTCAACATTTTTTGGAACAACATATGTTGCTCCAAAACCTGTATGTACCTTTCAGCATTAATGGTGCCTTCACAGATGTGTAAGTTACCCATGACTTGGGCACTAATACACCCCCATACCATCACAGATGCTGCCTTTCACACTTTGCACCTATAACAATCCAGATGGTTCTTTTCCTCTTTGTTCCGGAGCTCTTTGTTCCAGAGGACACGACGTACACAGCTTCCAAAAACAATTAGAAATGTGGACTCGTCAGACCACAGAACACTTTTACACTTTGCATCAGTCCATCTTCTGGGTGTTGTTGATAAATGGCTTTCACTTGCACTTACAGATGTAGCAACCAACTGTAGTTACTGACAGTGGTTTCTGAAGTATTCCTGAGCCCATGTGGTAATATCCTTTACACACTGATGTCGCTTTTTGATGCAGTACCGCCTGAGGGATCCAACGTACGTAATATCATCTCTTACGAGCAGGACTGGTCAGACCACAGAACACTTTTCCACTGTGTATCAGTCCATCTTAGATGAGCTCGGGCCCAGCGAAGCTGGCAGCGTTTCTGGGTGTTGTTGATAAATGGCTTTCGCTTTGCATAGTAGAGTTTTAACTTGCACTTACACATGTAGCAACAAACTGTAGTTACTGACAGTGGTTTTGTGAAGTGTTCCTGAGCCCATGTGGTGATATCCTTTACACACTGATGTCGCTTTTTGATGCAGTACCGCCTGAGGGATCCAAGGTACGTAATATCATCGCTTACATGCAGTGATTTCTCCAGATTCTCTGAACCTTTTGATGATATTACAACGCGTAGATGGTGAAATTCCCTAAATTCCTTGCAATAGCTCGTTGAGAAATGTTGTTCTTAAACTGTTCGACAATTTGTCAACATTTGTTGACAAAGTGGTGACCCTCACCCCATCCTCGTTTGAGAATGACTGAGTATTTCATGGAAGCTGCTTTTATACCAAATCATGGCACCTACCTGTTCCCAATTAGCCTGTTCACCTGTGGGATGTTCCAAATAAGTGTTTGATGAGCATTCCTCAACTTCCTCAGTCTTTTTTGCCACTTGTGCCAGCTTTTTGGAAACATGTTGCAGTCATCAAATTTCAAATGAGCTAATATTTGCAAAAAATAACAAACATTTTCCAGTTTTACGTTAAATATCTTGTCTTTGCAGTCTATTCAATTGAATATAAGTTGAAAAGGATTTGCAAATCATTGTATTCTCTTTTTATTTACCATTTACACAACGTGACAACTTCACTGCTTTTGGATTTTGTTATAAACTCGGGTGTCAGAGCGCCGTTTGAAACGAAGACGTCATTCTGGTAAGCGGGAAAAAGAACCTACAAGTGGAGGCATGTTTTCTGGAAGATATGAAATCAAGCGTTCTTTGCTCATAACCAACAGTTTCAGTTTACACACCTGACTTCCCTCGGGCCTACATACTATTTACATAACTGGATTGAACTCAAACCGCCGTGTTGAAGGACTGACAAGAAGTAGCTCTGTCAATCAGTGAAAAAGAAGAACAGAGGAGCAAAAGAGACTGAGAAAGGAGCTGAGGCGCTGACTGCAATTACTGCCACCACACCTTGTTGCCATGGAGATCAAACCTGTCTATCTTGAAAATCTGCTTTCACATTCTCCCAAGTGTGTTTACAAAACTTGTGGGAATGTGGTGAAGAGGACTAAAGTCTATCCTCTCCTACTCATGGTGGTGGACTCCAGCAGCCTAGTATACTTCATTATCCTAGAACTGTTCTGTTTTATCAACTTCACGGCATATTGAGTTGTCACGTTGTGTAAATGGTAAATAAAAACAGAATACAATGATTTGCAAATCCTTTTCAACTTATATTCAATTGACTAGACTGTAAAAACAAGATATTTAACGTTGGAGCTGGTAAACTTTGTTATTTTTTGCAAATATTAGCTCATTTGGAATTTGATGCCTGCAACATGTTTCAAAAAAGCTGGAACAAGTGGCAGAAAAGACTGAGAACGTTGAGGAATGCTCATCAAACACTTATTTGGAACATCCCACAGGTGAACAGGCTAATTGGGAACAGGTGGGTGCCATGATTGGGTATAAAAGCAGCTTCCATGAAATGCTCAGTCATTCACAAACCAGGACGGGGCGAGGGTCACCACTTTGTCAACAAATGCCTGAGCAACTTGTTTAAGAACAACATTTCTCAACCAGCTATTGCAAGGAATTTAGGGATTTCACCATCTACGGTCCGTAATATCATCAAAAGGTTCAGAGAATCTGGAGAAATCACTGCACGTAAGCGACAATGCCGGTGACCTTGGATCCCTCAGTCGGCATTGCATCAAAAAGCGACATCAGTGTGTAAAGGATATCACCACATGGGCTCGGGAACACTTGACAAAACCACCGTCAGTAACTACAGTTTGTTGCTACATCTGTAAGTGCAAGTTGAAACTCTACTATGCAAAGCGAAAACCATTTATCAACAACACCCAGAAACGCCATCTAAGATGGACTGATGTGAAGTGGAAAAGTGTTCTGGGGTCTGACGAGTCCACATTTAAACATTTTTTTGGAAACTGTGGACGTCGTGTCCTTTGGAACAAAGAGGAAAATAACCATCTGGACTGTTATAGGCGCAAATTTGAAAAGCCAGCATCTGTGATGGTATGGGGGTGTATTAGTGCCCAAAGCATGGGTAACTTACACATCTATGTAGGCACCATTAATGCTGAAAGGTACATCCATGTTTTGGAGCAACATATGTTGCCATCCAAGCAACATTATCATGGACGCCCCTGCTTATATCAGCAAGACAATGCCAAGCCACGTGTTACAACAACGTGGCTTCATAGTAAAAGAGTGCGGGTACTAGACTGGCCTGCTTGTAGTCCAGACCTGTCTCCCATTGAAAATGTGTGGCGCAATATGAGGCCTAAAATAGCACAACGAAACCCCGGAATGTTGAAAAACTTAAGCTGTACATCAAGCAAGAATGGGAACTAATGGTAGAGATCGCCAGCCTCACCTCTAAGATGTGGTCCCCGGGGGCCAGTCGGCCGTCGCGGGCCGCTTGCAAGTCGCGGAGGATCTCCTGGACGACTATGTTGCCCAGGGGCGTGTCTTTGCCGCCCACGATGCGCAGGCCCAGGTCTTCACCGGGCTCTTCTCTGAAGAGCTCCACCACATTGGACTCTGCCACCAAGCTGGAGCGCAGCGGCGTGTTGTCTGCTAGGAACCAAAAGAACACTGTAGAAATACAACTTGGATATACTACACCAGTGCTATTCAAATGGCAGTTTAAAACTTGGGAGCATAACATTTTTGTAAAAAAATTCCTAAAAACACTAGCGTGCTCTTGTGTTATTGAGGAACTTGGACCAGTGAGATCACATTGGCAGATCCTTGCATTGACATTTTAACCTTGCTAGCAAAAAAATACAACACTGGCTTCCAAACTTGTGAATTACATAACTGAGGCGTTCCTCAAGGCACCACTTTAAGTCCTCTCCTTTTTGGCATTTACATTATTTTTTTGTGATGTGATTTATGTAACTAAGGTCTACTTCAGATGCTGTCAGTAGTCATTCGTTCAATTTCCGTAGTTATGCTAGTGGTGTTCCTCAAGGTTCCATGTTAGGTCCATCTCTTTTTCATTATTTTGGCAATTCAACTGGTGGCCCCCGATTTCAGTTAAAAAAAAAACTCACATTTTTGCAACGGGTTCTTAAAAACACAAGAGTGTTGTCATAAAGATGATATTTGACTAGCTTTTCTGCAGAAGGCCCTTAAACCAAAAACTAATGTCTACTGTAGAGGACGCTGGTTCCCGGGAATATACAAATTAAAATAATAAAGGGAGAACTCTTTGGAAGTGCGGCCCCTAAAACAGTTTTGTTAAATAGTCCCGTACTATACAGTAGTTTTCATTGTACATTATAGCTTTTAATATTATTTTTCTATATCCTTTTAGCCTATTCTTTTCCAAACTAAATATGAGTCCATACACCACCATGATTATCTAAATAGTAGGGTTGTCCCGATACCAATATTTTGGTACCAAAATGTATTTTGATACTTTTATAAATAAAAGGGGACCCCCAAAAATGGCATTATTAGCTTTATTTTAACAAAAAAATCTTACGGTACATGAAACATATGTTTATTATTGCAATCAAAGAACAATTATGTCCTTAAATAACTACTAAAGGACAACTTGTCCTTTAGTAGTACGTAAACAAACAAAGACTCCTAATTAGTCTGCTGACGTATGCAGTAACATATTGTTTAATTTATCTACCTATTATTTTGTCTACATTATAAAGGACAAGCTGTAAAAATTGAATATTAATCTACTGGTTCATTTACTGTTAATATCTGCTTATTTTCTGTTTTAACATGTTCAATCTACACTTCTGTTAAAATGTAATAACCACTTACTTTTCTGCTGTTTGATATTTTTACATTAGTTTTGGATGATATCACAAATTTAGGTATCGACACCAAGTAGTTACAGGATCATACATTGGTCATATTCAAAGTCCTCATGTGTCCAGGGATGTATTTCCTGAGTTTATAAACATAATATGAATTTTTTTAAAAAGGAAAAAAGATTTTGTGACGATAAAAAATATCGATGTAATTATATTAGTATCGACTGGATACGCTATTGTACTTGGTATCATTACAGTAGATGTCAGGTGTAGATCCACCCATGGCATTTGTTTACATTGTGACGCCGGTGAGCTATTGTATCCTCCTACAGTGTGTATTCCTCGTCCTCCAGTGATAATGATACTTGTAATAAACTCACTTTATTTGTCACCATGGAGGCCAGGATTAGTGATTTAGAAGTAGCTAAAACACTGCAGACTGCGGATGGATGTTCGCGGCTAGCTAGCTAGCCATGTCTTAAAGCACCTTTTCCTGAGGGCGTTTCAGTGTTATAACTTCACCTTTATCTTTACTTTTTAAGCCAAAATGCGTCCATTTTCCCTTTTCTGTCTACACACTGTGTCTGCTTGTAAGTACTCCGTGTGTGTGCGCTGCTGAACATGCTCCTCTGCTCGTAAAACCAGCAATCTCATGACGTCATGCCCGTTGGGAACTGGTACTTTTCAAACAGAGTATAGTACCGTTGTTGATTCATTAGTACCGCGATACTATACTGGTACCGGTATACCATACAACCCTACTAAATAGCTTGAAAAAAGTGAATTATTCCACAATTCTGTGGTAGCTGCATGAAATCTGCCTTTTCCAGGGATCTGCGGTTCATTGAACCGATCGCAGTGTGTTTTAAACACACTTTGTGCATGTTCCTATCGACGCCTGCAGGTCAAAGTGCTCGGCGTTACATAACGCTGTGTCAATAACGTGCGATTGAAACACACGTGATGTTCGACGTACTGTACACAGTTCAACAAACAGAAGGGGAACGGATGACTCTCCCAGTGTTGGTTCACAAACTCCCGACTGGTTTGCTGCGTTGGCATTCGTAAGAAAGCAGATAAATGTGTTCAATAGAGGCCAATAGTCGAGTCAGTTTGCTGGGTGACTGGATTTACTTCCAGACAGACTTGCAAAACGCTGATAGTGATTTTCCCGATGGAAAGGTGTACAGCTGCGTGTTCCAACAGCCACGGTAATGATTCACCTGGGCAGACTTGGGACTCATCAGCAATTCTTCTATGGCCTCAGTCAACCTGCACAATTCCTATTATCTTGTGTAAACATTCGGCTTTCATCGTTATCACACCGTCTTAGATAATCGCTTATGCAATGGGGTGTTTTTATTATTGATAAAGAAATGACTCCATACCCTCCTCACTTTCTTCAAAGGCAGGGTTAATGAGTCCGGGGTCGGGCTGGTCTCTGGTGGCGCTATGCGGCGGCGTTTCCGAATGTTTAGCGTCAGCAGCAGACAGCTCGCAGTCGCCCTTACGCGCCTTCAATTCATTCCATGAGGGCCTCTTCCTTTTCTCAGCTTCCTCCCGCAGTCTCCTAAAAGCAGGGCATCTAGAGGAAGGAAAGCGGGGATGAAGTGATGACAGAATGAGTGAGGTTGGAAGAGAGGGGCGGACATAACAATCCAAAGCGACTGAAGCTCATTTTTTTAAGGCTATGATCAATGACTGAACTTGTATGTTAAATATTTTCAAGATCTGGCATTAGATGGAGCAACCTTAGAGAGAACAGCATGTATTATATCATACACTTAAGTACTGTAGGTGCACTATCAAATAAGATCCACACTTACTATTGTAGCAAAATAAGGTAAACAAAACCTTATGTTCAACTCTTTAGGCATGATTGAATGACCAATTACACAATACATATCTGGAGTGCATCAATAAATAGACTGTATTTATGTTATTCACATGTGAATAATGCTCTATAATAGACTGTATTTATATTATTCACATGTGAATAATGCTTTATAATAGACTGTATTTATATTATTCACATGTAAATAATGCTGTATAATATACTGTATTTATATTATTCACATGTGAATAATGCTCTAAAATAGACTGTATTTATATTATTCACATGTGAATAATGCTTTATAATAGACTGTATTTATATTATTCACATGTAAATAATGCTGTATAATATACTGTATTTATATTATTCACATGTGAATAATGCTGTATAATAGACTGTATTTATATTATTCACATGTAAATAATGCTGTATAATATACTGTATTTATATTATTCACATGTGAATAATGCTGTATAATAGACTGTATTTATATTATTCACATGTGAATAACGCTGTATAATACACCGTATTTATATTATTCACGTGAATAATGCTGTATAATAAACTGTATTTAGATTATTCACCTATAAATAATGCTGTATAATAGACTGTATTTATATTATTCACATGTGAATAATGCTGTGTAATATAATGTATTTATATTATTCACATGTGAATAATGCTGTATAATAGACTGTATTTTTATTATTCACATGTGAATAATGCTGTATAATAGACTGTATTTATATTATTCACATGTGAATAATGCTGTATAATAGACTATATTATTCACATGTGAATAATGCTGTATAATTGACTGTATTTATATTATTCACATGTGAATAATGCTGTATTATACTGTATGTATATTATTCACATGTGAATAATGCAGTATAATTGACTGTATTTATATTATTCACATGTGAATAATTCTGTATAATAGACTGTATTTATATTATTCACATGTGAATAATGCTGTATAATACACTGTATTTATATTATTCACATGTGAATAATGCTGTATAATATACTGTATTTATATTATTCACATGTGAATAATGCTGTATAATTGACTGTATTTATATTATTCACATGTGAATAATGCTGTAAAATAAACTGTATTTATATTATTCACATGTGAATAATGCTGTATAATAGACTGTATTTATATTACTCACATGTGAATAATGCTGTATAATAGACTATTTATATTATTCACATGTGAATAATCCTGTATAATAGACTGTATTTATATTATTCACATGTGAATAATTCTGTATAATAGACTATTTATATTATTCACATGTGAATAATGCTGTATAATAGACTGTATTTATATTATTCACATGTAAAAAAAAATACCTAAGTGTTTATTGTGAGCGAACTGTGGTGCTGAATTTTCCTCAGTACTTTTTAAAGTACTTTCTATTCTGTTCTATTCTAACAACAGAGACAAAAACACGTGTCTGAGAGATACAGAACGCCCAGTGCGTGTGAGGAGTTAATTTCAGTGCATTGCAGCTTCCTCACGTCCGAACTTTGCTCCCTAGGTTGTTTGCACAGAAGGCTGCAGCAGGACAGGCCGCCGACCACAATGAGGCTGCGTCATGGCCGACCTCGGACAGGATAAGCACCTCGCTGACCATGTGGACAACACGGTGACTGATTTACAGCTCGCATCAACCTCCGCGACCCCAACTTTTGTGTGTCTGAAGCTGTGCGTCAGGAAAGTGTTGCACAATTCAAAGCGACCGCAGCTACATTTTTTTTAAGGCTATGATCAATGACTGAATTTGTATGTTAAATATTTTCAAGATCTGGCATTAGATGGAGCAACCTTAGAGAGAACAGCATGTATTATATCATACACTTAAGTAGGTGCACAATCAAATAAGATCTATTGTAGCAAAATAAGGTAAACAAAACATTATGTACAACTCTTTAGGCGTGATTGAATGACCAATTGCACAATACATAACTGGAGTGTATCAATAAAATGCAGGCATACCAGTGAATTTACCGTATAACGTCTCATTTACAAAACACGCTTTACGGCTTTTTTAGCAGACAATTAGACACGATCAATAGCACTCTCGTACGTGCCCATTAAGCGCTGCCCTCACGGCCATCAACCGGTTAGCTTAGCACTGAGGCTGAGCTCAGGCCGAAGGGATGTTGCTTGGCAACCGGCAGAGCGAGTTAAGGAAGTTCCTGTCCTCAGCGGAGAAGTTGTGTGTCTCGTAACGATGCCAGGCAAACAGGGATTAAGTGCATGCATTTCAATGTGCTTCTCCAGTGTGCCTTCCACGCGCTGTAGTCAAAAGATCAAGCTGGTCGGCCCTCTTAATGATAATATATTCATATTTAATCTTCTTTTTTTTAACAAGGAGTGTATTCGTCTGCATGCATCACTTCTAGCTTGCTTTGTCAACATATTTAATTTGTCATGTATGCTTTTGATATTTCTCGCATTTTAAAGGGGAACATTATCACCAGACCTATGTAAGCGTCAATATATACCTTGATGTTGCAGAAAAAAGACCATATATTTTTTTAACCGATTTCCGAACTCTAAATGGGTGAATTTTGGCGAATTAAACGCCTTTCTAGCGAAGCAATCCGCCATTTTCTCAAACACAGAGTCAAATCAGCTGTTATTTTCCGTTTTTTCGACTGTTTTCCGTACCTTGGAGACATCATGCCTCGTCGGTGTGTTGTCGGAGGGTGTAACAACACGAACAGGGACGGATTCAAGTTGCACCAGTGGCCCAAAGATGCGAAAGTGGCAAGAAATTGGACGTTTGTTCCGCACACTTTACCGACGAAAGCTATGCTACGACAGAGATGGCAAGAATGTGTGGATATCCTGCGACACTCAAAGCAGATGCATTTCCAACGATGAAGTCAAAGAAATCTGCCGCCAGACCCCCAGGAAAAGAGAGCGGATGAGGGTATGTCTACAGAATATATTAATTGATGAAAACTGGGCTGTCTGCACTCTCAAAGTGCATGTTGTTGCCAAATGTATTTCATATGCTGTAAACCTAGTTCATAGTTGTTAGTTTCCTTTAATGCCAAACAAACATACCAATCGTTGGTTAGAAGGCGATCGCCGAATTCGTCCTCGCTTTCTCCCGTGTCGCTGGCTGTCGTGTCGTTTTCGCTTGCATACGGTTCAAACCGATATGGCTCAATAGCTTCAGTTTCTTCTTCAATTTCGTTTTCGCTACCTGCCTCCACACTACAATCATCCGTTTCAATACATGCATAATCTGTTGAATCGCTTAAACCGCTGAAATCCGAGTCTGAATCCGAGCTAATGTCGCTATACATTGCTGTTCTATCCGCCATGTTTGTTTGTATCGGCATCACTATATGACGTCACAGGAAAATGGACGGGTGTATATAACGATGGTTAAAATCAGGCACTTTGAAGCTTTTTTTAGGGATATTGCGTGATGGGTAAAATTTTGAAAAAAACTTCGAAAAATAAAATAAGCCACTGGGAACTGATTTTTAATGGTTTTAACCCTTCTGAAATTGTGATAATGTTCCCCTTTAAGCTATTTTTTTCAGGCTTTTTTTTTTTTACTTTTTTGTTTATACTCCTGAACTAAATCACAAAAATCATCAGTCATTACGATGTAATTACCGTATTTTCTAGACCATAGGGCGCACCGGATTATAAGGCGCACTGCCATTGAGCGGGTCTATTCAGGTCTTTTTACATACAAACGGCGCACCGGATTATAATATTATGATTTTTTTCTAAATGTAAAAGACATCATTGTGGTCTACATAACATGTAATGGTGGTTATTTGGTCAAAATGTTGCATAGATGATGTTTTACAGATCATCTTCAAGTCCTTTTCTGACAGTCGCTTCAGGATGCGCCATTAAGTGGGCGGGTCTTATTTACGTGGCTCACCTTCGACAGCGTCTTCTCCCTGTCATCTTTGTTGTAGCGGTGTAGCGTGCAAGGACGGGAGTTAAAGAAGTGTCAAAAGATGGCGCTAACTGTTTTAATGACATTCAGACTTTAATTCAATCAATAACGGAGCAGCATCTCGTCATCCGTGGCTCACTAGTGCAACAACAAGGCCGGAAATGTGTCCCGTGAAAAAACGTCCGACCGGAACTCTCTCGTAACTAAAGTTCCTTGGGTGAATAATGAAAACTCACTACACAGGTAGTTTTTAGCGCTTCCATAGAACTTTACGCTACTTTATATTAGAAATGGCAACAACGGAGGATAAATGTCCCATAACAAGAAAATAGTGAAAAAGAAGAAGCTTATCGACTCCGGCATTGACACGGACTACAGTGGCGAACGTGCGCACATTTTCAGGACTTATGCAGATCCCAAACACACATCAGCAGGTACCAGAAGGTAAAAAAAAGTTGGTGTTGCACAATATTGTGAAACAAAACGGCAGATAATATGTCTGCTAATGACTGCCATTTTGCGGTCCTTATACACACACACCATAGTAATACTTGCATCTCTGACTACGGTAGCCGTAATGGGCCGACAATCCATCAAGTGGTGCAGCTTCAAAGTCATACTAAAACATTTTGACAGATCTTTGAGTGCCGCATGTAACGTTATATTGCAGTCTACACATATCTCTTATGTGTGACTGCCATCTACTGGTCACTTATTACACCATGTACCAAAATAAAATAGCTTCGAGGTCGGTAAGCACAACCAGAAATATTCCGTACATAGGTTATTTTTAAGAAAGTGAAAGGATTTTAAGTGCGCCTTATAGTCCGAAAAATACGGTGTGTTTTTCCTCCAATATATACAAATGATACAAAGTAAGGTACTATTATTATTGCTGTTATTAAATTGACTGATCAAACAGCCGTAAGAGTGGTACCTATTGTGCAGATGAGGCTGAAGTTCACAGCGTTGCATCTGCTTCTGGCATTCTGCTGTGTGAGGACACACCACGGTCAGCTTGTCCAGCAGGTTCCTGACCAGCAGGCTGGAGGGGCGACAATGGTTCAGCTGCAGCCGCTGGCGGTCCACCGGGCAAAAGTCCTGCTCTTTCAAGAAGCTGCTCAGACAATAAAAGCAGTACGTGTGGCCACACGGCGTGTCCATGGGTCTGATGAGGGGCTGCAGGCAGATGTGGCACATCAGCTCGTCGTCCACGTCCTCGGGGTACTCGTACAGGTGGGAGTCCAGGCCCTCGTGCTGCTGCCCGCACTCCTTGCAGACCCTTGCCCACGACAAGCCGGCGGCGGCGCTTCCAGCCTTTTTAGTCTCTGTGGTCGCCATTGGTTCGGGCCTACTCAACTTCTCAAAAAGGTGAATCCAGTCAGATGTTAGTAAATGTCCGAGCGTGTCACGTCCATATCGTCACGTTCTGCCACGAGAGAGAGAGAGAAGAGAGAAACACCGAGGTGTAATGAGGACGCTTTAGGAACTATTCCCGCTCATGGTGGTCACAGGAAATGACAAATCAAGTGAGCGATGGCAACATGGCAGCGAGCTGCAGCTGCTTCCTCTCAGCAGGCTTCCTGAGGGACAAAAGGAATTCTCATTTCAGCTAAAAAAAAATCCACAGGAGGAGCTAAATGAAGTCAAATCCGTCCAAAACAAAAGGCAACAAGAGAAGTTGAAACGAAGCGGGCCGTAATGTGGGTCCTGTCACTAATGGCCCCTTGCACTCCATCAGCGGTGCCCCCCCCCCCCCTCCCTTTGTACACTTAATCTACTTAAATTCCGCCAAGTGGGAACACATTCTTGGTAGGAACATTTGCCCGCCTAGACCACATATACTGAACATATAGTCTACCATTATTCTGGGAGTAACTCCACTGGCACTATAATGTGAGACCCAAGTATTGGAACACACCTGTCTAGTTTCGGCTGCACGACATCAAGGCCGCGGAACAGAGACACACTGCAGGCTTACACACACACATGCATCCACAAAAAAATATACGCCACACACACATACCCCACCCCCAATCCAACGCCCTCGACGCAAATCCCATAGTGGTGATGGAAGGATGGGCAGCGCCTGAGAGCTGCGGCCTGCCACCATGGCCCCCCCACTCCCTCCCCTCTGTTGCTAGATATCTTGAGATGTACTTTGTAATATGTATATGTGCTTTGCTATGGAGGTTTTTTCCCACTCCAGACTGGGCCCCCTTGGGAGCCCAGTCTAGATTGTATTTTTTTACTCATCCTTCCCCAGCGTTTACCTTTTTCCCATCTTTCACGGGGCGCCTTGTGGCGACCCATCAGCGTTCCTGTTCTGTAACCCTGTACACTGTTTGTCTAATCTTGAACGGGTGTGTGCTGAAAACAAAGTTTCGTTGTACTTGTGCAATGACAATAAAGACCTATCCTATCCTATCCTAGTTTGCAGGAGTGGGAGCAGCAGCTTGACCCAAATAAAGAAAAACTATTTTTTCAAACCCGGTGAGCTAACTTCATTCAAAAAGTTAAGAATTCCACAAAATAATCTCCCAAAAAATCGTTTTTTCATGGAGACCGGGAGGCCCCAACAGTATTGTGTTTTCTCAAGGCACAGCTCACGGAACCTGTCAAGTTCTTTGGGATTTTAGCCTTCCTGGACTTAAAAAGGCAGAGAAGATCCGAGAGGATTCTTTCTCCCTCAACTCCCACAGATTCTCTTGAGTCTATTTCACACCATTTAACTATTTATAGGTGTTGGTCTGTTGATGTGACAACCTTAAATACAAAGCGGAAGAGAATCAGAATAGCACAAAAACCAAATATTTTCCATTGCCAAATAAATAATCAGTATTTACATCTACAACCAACAATGGTGATTACATACCAGTGATTGATTATATACCAGTGATTGCACTCATCTTAGTAGTATCTTCTTTATATTCCTCTCTGCACTATAACCTCTTTTTATCATGCATGTCATATGTCAAACAAGTCATATTAGCATCAGTTGATCTAATCATCATTATTGTCATAAGAGTCATCATAAGCTTTGACGATAAACGATGACATATTTTTTTAAATAGTCAATTATGACCCAACAGTGGCCCACTTTGAAAAAACCCTGCGCGAGACCTTTTTCATCATTCATTCTAGCAAAACGTGTTGGAGGGTTCTATTCCTCTTGACAGTTCGGGAAAGGCCGTTCTGTGTTCAAGCATCAGTCAGTACGTGTTCATGCACTAAATTAGCCTGGTTTCTCAAATAGTTCGGCTCTAAATAAGCATCCTACAACCCATGGAAACACCTTAATCTGATGGTGTTTTTCGAACAGTAGTGTCCCGCCGAAGGGGACAGACACTTCCAGCCTCAACTCAAAACCAGATCCCGTTCAATACAAACAAAGGCAACAATTGGAATAAAAAGGACTTAGAACTTGTTGAATGAACTTCGAGACATTCCAAAGTTTTCTTTTTATTCTCCGTCCAAACATTTCTTCAAAACAACTCTTGAGTCCCTCCTACCAGTCTTTGCTTTGGACCCAAGTCCTCCAACCCGGCAACTCGGAGACCTCCTTGGTCGAAGTGTCATGATCGTAGCACAATCTAAGATCATTTCTTGATGCAGTCTGCTATTTAACATCAGCATAGCCATTCGAGACTTATTATTTGTCATCTGTGCCAATATTACAGCGGACATCAAGCACAACAAGAACTGGGCTTTAGCGGTAAAGGTATGTTGTTTTGGTGTGACGCGATAGGTCAACCGGAAAAGCAACGCATTTATCCGCGCTCAAAGGAACTAAGTGTACGGGAAGCATGGCGTATTAGCAATAGTTGCATTCGAGAGTGTGCATGGACACTGGGACTTCACATGATAAGCTAGAAAATACAGAAAACCAAACTATTTGAGAAATCCGACTAACTTAGTGCATGAAAACGTAGTGACTGTGTCCTTTGGGTTAGTTACTGATGGTCTCCCAAATGTTCTGCTGGATAAGTGTCAAACGAATCCAAGACATGTGTATGTCTTCACAGAACAACGCAAATATTTTCCTTTGTAGTGGCCACGTTCCCAATACCTACATACGGTGAACCGCGAGTGGAATGACCATGGAACGGAAAATAAACACGCAACTATAGTAGTAGATTAAGAGCACACGTACTGATAAAGTTTCTGTAAATGTCAGCGCAACAAAAAGGAGTTTTAAGTCGAACACTGCTCATTGTTTATATGTTCAGACTTGCACAAATGGCACAACAACACGTAGCTTAGGTCGCCTCTCTCTAGGGCAACAATTTGGAAAACAAGCTGCCTTTATTCAGTCGCATTGTACGTACTCACCAGAGACGATATCTCCGATGTGGAGCGTGTGAACACAAGACTCTAACCTAGCAACACCTTTATCCGTGCTCAAAGGAACTAAGTGTACGGGAAGCACGGCGTATGAGCAATAGCTTCATTCGAGAGTGTGCATGGACACTGGGACTTGACATGATAGGCTAGAAAATACAGAAAACCAAACTATTTGAGAAATCCGACTAACTTAGTGAATGAAAACGTAGTGACTGTGTCCTTTGGGTTAGTTACCGATGGTCTCCCAAATGTTCTGCTGGATAAGTGTCAAACGAATCCCTCAAGACATGTGTACGTCTTCACAGAACAACGTAAATATTTTCCTTTGTAGTGGCCACGTTCCCAATACCTACGTACGGTGTACCGCGAGTGGAATGACCATGGAACGGAAAATAAACATGCAACTATAGTACTAGATTAAGAGCACACGTACTGATAAAGTTTCTGTAAATGTCAGCACAACAAAAAGGAGTTTTAAGTCAAACACTGCTCATTGTTTATATGTTCAGACTTGCACAAATGGCACAACAACTCGTAGCTTAGGTCGCCTCTCTCTAGGACAACAATTTGGAAAAAAAGCTGCCTTTTATTCAGTCGCATTGTACGTACTCACCAAAGACGATATCTCCGACGTGGAGCGTGCAAACACGAGACTCTAACCTAGCAGCTGCCTCCAGCCTGAATGAAACCAGAGCCCTGCCTCTTCTGCACGCCGTCAGGATAATGTCTGGGCGTGCATGTGTGTGTGTGTGCGATAGTGTGCCAGATTACGTGTGTGCTGTAAGGAATGCAGCGGTGATTTGGCGTAACTAGGCAGAGTGGAGAAAAGTGTTCCTCTTGTCAGTGGCCGTAAGTCATGTGTGCGTGGGACTGTGCTGATGTTGCACTTTCACAAGTGAAGTACGCCGATTGACTGAATGCAAACACAAAACATCTGACTCGTACACGCACACAATGGCTCTGATCACACAGGCCTTCTCATTTTTGTTTTTACTTTGAAAAAGTGATACGTGCCGGTAATGGATAGTGTTCACGGATCCTGGCACGCACACACACGGCAGAAACCTGGCCGTGATCCACATATTAGGACAGAACATGATTTTAAATAACGATATTTTGCGTGACTGAACTCCAATAACATAAAAAATGGCACTCTTAGACAATGGCTTCACTTCAACTCGTGAAGTCATCCAGCTGTAAAAACAATTACAATTCTTAAAGTTGATTTTTAATTAAAAAAAAGGTTTGTCAAGGTGCCAACAAATCAATGCATGTGCTCAGCTTTCTTTCACACAGCTTAAAAAAAATAAACAGGAGTACCTCGGCATACAGTAAGTGCACCCCAGCTCACGATGTTTACGGAAAACGAGCGGTCGATTGTAACAGTGAACCCCGTAAAATCTGTTAAAACATGTGGTGTCTCACTCGCTTGCATTAGCTTGTAGCTACAAAAACATAACGGTGTGTTTCCAATAGGGTCGTACGCTATACCGGTACTAGTATAGTATAGCGGTACTAATGAATCAAAAACGGTACTATACTGTTTGAAAAGTATCGGTTTGCAATTTTTTTAATATATATTTTTTTAACGGGCATGACGGAGCGTCGTCACGTCGTGACATTGCTGGTTGAGCATGTGCGGCAGCGCACACACACGGAGTACCTACACGCAGAAACAGGATGTAGACAGAAAAGGGAGAACGGATGCATTTTGGCCTAAAAACTGACGATAAAGGTGAAGTTATAACACTGAAACACCCTCAGGAAGAGGTGCTTTAAGACATGGCTAGCTAGCTAGCAGCGAACATCCATCCGCAGTCGGCTGATCCTGTAACTACTTGGTATCGGATCGATACCGAAATGTGTGGTACCATCCAAAACTAATGTGAAGTATCAAAGAAGAGAAGAATAAGTGATTATTACATTTTAACAGAAGTGTAGATAGAACATGTTAAAACAGAAAATAAGCAGATATTAACAGTAAATGAACAAGTAGATCAATAATCAATTTTTACAGTTTGTCCCTCATAAGGTAGACAAAATAATAGGTAGATAAATGACACAATATGTTACTGCATACATCAGCAGACTAATTAGGAGTCTTTGTTTGTTTATCCATCCATCCATCCATCTTCTTCCGCTTATCCGAGGTCGGGTCGCGGGGGCAGCAGCCTAAGCAGGGAAGCCCAGACTTCCCTCTCCCCAGCCACTTCGTCCAGCTCCTCCCGGGGGATCCCGAGGCGTTCCCAGGCCAGCCGGGAGACATAGTCTTCCCAACGTGTCCTGGGTCTTCCTCGTGGCCTCCTACCGGTCGGACATGCCCTAAACACCTCCTTAGGGAGGCGCTCGGGTGGCATCCTGACCAGATGCCCGAACCACCTCATCTGGCTCCTCTCGATGCGGAGGAGCAGCGGCTTTACTTTGAGCTCCCCCCGGATGACAGAGCTTCTCACCCTATCTCTAAGGGAGAGCCCCGCCACCCGGCGGAGGAAACTCATTTCGGCCGCTTGTACCCGTGATCTTGTCCTTTCGGTCATAACCCAAAGCTCATGACCATAGGTGAGGATGGGAACGTAGATCGACCGGTAAATTGAGAGCTTTGCCTTCCGGCTCAGCTCCTTCTTCACCACAACGGATCGATACAGCGTCCGCATTACTGAAGACGCCGCACCGATCCGCCTGTCGATCTCACGATCCACTCTTCCCTCACTCGTGAACAAGACTCCGAGGTACTTGAACTCCTCCACTTGGGGCAAGATCTCCTCCCCAACCCGGAGATGGCACTCCACCCTTTTCCGGGCGAGAACCATGGACTCGGACTTGGAGGTGCTGATTCTCATCCCAGTCGCTTCACACTCAGCTGCGAACCGATCCAGTGAGAGCTGAAGATCCTGGCCAGATGAAGCCATCAGGACCAAATCATCTGCAAAAAGCAGAGACCTAATCCTGCAGCTTTGTTTGTTTACTTACTACTAAAAGACAAGTTGTCTAGTATGTTCACCATGACAGGAGTGTGGTGTTCGGGTCTGGTTCTCCCCAAATTAAAATAAACACCTCCCAGTCAAGTACTAGTAACATCACTATGAGCCCGTTGACGTTCTAGAAACAAACTGCAGCTCAGCTCGCTCGCAGTCCTGGTTTGAGGTGAAGGCTAATTAGCTTTTAGCGTAACGTTAGCTTATTTTGCGGTGTGTGTGCGTGTATTAGCTCATTGTGCGGTGCATGTGTGTGTGTGTTAGCTCATTGTGCGGTGTGTGTGTGTGTGTGTGTGTGTGTGTGTGGGTGTGTGTGTTAGCTCATTGTGCGGTGCGTGTGTGTGTGTGTGTAATCATTAGTAATGTAGCAGCCTAGTTTTGAATGGCAGGGTCCCTGCTATCACATGTTGATAAAAATATAACATTTACCTAATAAAAATTAACTACAGGCTTCCCAAATGCTGTAATAAATTAAGCATGATGAGTTGACTTGAAACTGTTTAATGTTGCACTTTTTATATGTAGAAGAAAAGTTTTGTCATTTTATTTAATCTGAGCAAAAAACTTGAGGCAGTTTAATGTTGATTAACGTGGGCAGAATTATTATAGTGTTCCCAATGTTAAAATGATAAAGCCATTGTTTACAAATTTGGTAAATGAATAACCAAAAAATGTATATTTTGTTTTCTTACTGTACCGAAAATGAACCGAACCGTGACCTCTAAACCGAGGTACTTACCGAACCGAAATTTTTGTATACCGTTACACCCCTACAATTAATACATTTTTCTAACTGACACTCACTGACTTTGGCTCATTTTCTGTGAAGAACATATATCAGAATACATATTTAATGACCACACACAATACACCCCCCTACATATTTCTATTACATATAAGATGTCCCGGGGCTAATAGAAGTGTGTAAATTGATGTTCTGTGTACCACACACACACACACACACACACACACACACACACACACACACACACACACACACACACACACACACACACATACACATACACAGCAGGTCTAGACAGGAGGAGGACAGAGTGTAGGTACACAGAACATCAGTGGGTCAAATGTGCGAGAAAATGAGAGCAGCCAGTGTTGACAAACAATGTTGCAACCTCGTGTGGGAACCGCAGGTGCAGAAACACAAAAGAAGAAATCCTGTGGGATGCAGAAACTGGCAGAGAAATTTTCCGTGCAACGTTCATATTGTTGTTACTCAGCCAGCGTTTGTGGGTCTGATGAACCCGTTGCATTTTGTGGCTTTTAATGCCTCACAATCAAACACTTTTATGTTAAAAAAAACTGAACAGATGTTTATTGGGATAAGGTAAACATCTGTTCAGGGTTAAGGACTAAATTGCAATAATAAACATATGTTTAATGTACCCTAAGATTTTTTTGTTAAAATAAAGCCAATAATGCCATTTTTGCGGTCCCCTTTATGACGATGTTTAAGACTACAATCCCTGGCCTTGTTGATCTCCTGTGTTGCGAGTTGTTCCTTAGCTTGTTCGCAGAATTAGCCGCCGATTCAAGTAGCTCTTTCGACATTGTTTAGTTCGGGAGGGAGTAGCCGAGTGTTTCGGGGACAAATAAGCGGTGCCTGGAAACACAGACTAACGTTCTTTCACCTCACAATGACAGCGTTTCAGTCAAATTTGTGGTCATTTCTGCAATATTCCGTGTCCAACAGTAGATTTCAGTTATTATCGGCCAAGTCCCAAATCAATTTAAGTTGAGAAAAATGCATCTTTCCTTCTACTTGGAAAATAAATAAAATCATGCCTCTTTTTAGAAATAAGAAAGAACCATTTTCTGGTAAAAAAACAAAAGATGTAGGCCCCCAAGTGTTTACCCATTTGAGTAAGATTATAGAAAGACTTGTCTACAAATAAATCGGTGTGTATTTCAGTACAAATGAATTCAACGCTCTTTACCAACATCCGTATAAAAAAGGCTGCGATGAGTTGGCGACTTGTCCAGGGTGTACCCCGCCTTCCGCCCGATTGTAGCTGAGATAGGCTCCAGCGCCCCCCGCGACCCCGAAGGGATTAAGCGGTAGAAAATGGATGGATGGACGTATATAAAAAAGGTCACTCCTCAACTACAGCTTGGGCTCAGATGACTGATTAAAAGATATTGAAATAAAAAGATTGTTGTAACTGTTAGATCTGAGTGCAGGATTTGATGTATATGATCATGAAATATCACTGGAAAAAACATTTTGTAATGTATTTGTTATGGTTTTGACATATCTGCTACTGATTGCACTATTAGTTATTTGACCGTTAGGGAATTTACTGTAATGCTTAATGTAAGTCATTCTGATGGAGTTGCCTTAGGCCACTTTTATTTTCTATTTTCACAAATGTTTTGCTTTTTGTTTTTGAGAATCCCACCCTCGTTCAATAAGCTAATGATTCTACTATATACTCCTCCGCACAAAACTCTGTGGAACTTAATAACACAAAAATGATTGAAAATTGTATCAAAGAAAATAAAATTATTATTATTGCAGAGGTATGGTGTTAGGATCCAAATAAATACATTTTAGATGAATCACCTGTGCTAAATTTGACTGTGGGAGGTTGTGCCATTAAGTAGGTTACTAGACGTTGTCAATATTGACAATATGTTAAATGCTAACTGTCAAATTATTCAAATTTGACTGAAAATGGGCAGAAGCATGGCGGTAATTAAGCCCTGTAAAAATGTATACCAAATAGCCCCGTGAAAACTTAAGTAGACTCATTAGTTTTGTCACTCTTAGATTATTGTTGTTATTTGGTCAAATAGCACAGAAATGACCTAAAGCAAACTGCAAGATGCTCCAAATAAAACTGCTCGTGTCGTCCTAAACTACCCATTGAGTGTACTACGAATTAATTCCCAACTGGCTTGGCTAATGTTAAAGGTAGGATCAATTTTTAGGTGAATATTATTAGAAAAAAAATATTACAAACAAAAAAGCCAATAATACTTTACAGTAGGGTTGTCCCGATACCAATATTTTGGTACCGGTACCAAAATGTATTTCGATACTTTTCAATACTTTTCTAAATAAAAGGGGACCACAAAAAATGTCGTTATTGTCTTTATTTGAACACAAAATCTTAGTGTACATGAAACATATGTTTATTATTGTAATTTAGTCCTTAAATAAAATAGTGGACATACTAGACAACTTGTCTTTTAGTAGTAAGTAAACAAACAAAGACTCCTAATTAGTCTGCTGACGTATGCAGTAACATATTGTGTCATTTATCTACCTATTATTTTGTCTACATTATGAGGGACAAACTGTAAAAATGGATTATTAATCTACTTGTTCATTTACTGTTAATATCTGCTTATTTTCTGTTTTAACATGTTCTATCTACACTTCTGTTAAAATGTAATAATCACTAATTCTTCTGTTGTTTGGATACTTTACATTAGTTTTGGATGATACCACACGTTTGGATATCAATCCGATACCAAGTAGTTACAGGATCATACATTGGTCATATTCAAAGTCCTCATATGTCCAGGGACGTATTTCCTGGGTTTATAAACATAATATACATTTCAAAAAAAGGGAAAAAGATTTAGTGATGCTAAAAAAAATATCAATGTAATCGTCGTAGAATCAACTAGATACGCTCTTTTACTTGGTATCATTACAGTGGATGTCAGGTGTAGATCCACCCATGGCGTTTTTTACATTGTGACGCCGGTGAGATACGGTGTGTAGTGACGCATGTTTAGCTATTCCTCGTCCTGCAGTGATAATGATAATAACTTTATTTGTCGCCATGGAGGCGAGGATTAGTGATTTAGAAGTAGCGAAAACACTGCAGACTTTGGCTAGCCTTGTCTTAAAGCACCTCTTCCTGAGGGTGTTTCAGTTTCTTCACCTTTACCGTCAGCTTTTAAGCCAAAATGCGTCCGTTCTCCCTTTTCTGTCTACACACTGTGTCTGCTTGTAAGTACTCCGTGTGTGTGCGCTGCCAAACATGCTCCTCTGCTCGTAAAACCAGCATGTCACGACGTCATGCCTTAAAAAAAGAGGGCTGGCAGTGGGTACGGTATACCGTACAACCCTACTTCACAGTAAACTGTAATTTTTCAAAGATGTTCATCAACATTCCTCAACATACCTCCTTATCACGCTAATTCCATGCGGAAGACGTTGCAGTATGTAGAGCAATGGTGGCTAGCAACTCACTTGCACAATTTTTCACCATGTGAATGAATTTGGTAATTTGGCAAGACCTAAGGACTTAACAAATTTAGAGAAGAACATTTATTATTTTCGTGTCCTATTGGTCTATTTTTGGATTCTAACTAGATTGTGTGCAAATAACAGTTTGTAAACAAAAAAACTGTACTAGCATGGCTATTGTGTAATCCAATACGAGCATGACGAGTGTATGTGATGTGGTGTTATTTGTCATGTGAGAGTGTGTAAGGTTTTTTGACATTTGAGACTCCAGAAAGAATGGCAGCTTATATCGCAGCAGCTAACGGGGAATCTGAACAAAAGCACACACATTTTGTGCACATTCAACAATACCGTGATAATAATGATAACCATAATCATTTTTGTTACAATAACCATGATATGCAATGTTCATATTTAGAGATGTCCGATAATGGCTTTTTTGCCGATATCCGATATTCCGATATTGTCCAACTCTTAATTACAGTCGTGGGATTAACACATTATCATGCCTAATTTTGTTGTGATGCCCCGCTGGATGCATTAAACAATGTAACAAGGTTTTCCAAAATAAATCAACTCAAGTTATGGAAAAAAATGCCAACATGGCACTGCCATATTTATTATTGAAGTCACAAAGTGCATTGTTTTTTTTAACATGCCTTAAAACAGAAGCTTGGAATTTGGGACATGCTCTCCCTGAGAGAGCATGAGGAGGGTTGAGGTGGGCGGGGTTGGGGTGGCGGTGTTGAGTCGAGGGTAGTGGGGGGTATATATTGTAGCGTCCCAGAAGAGTTAGTGCTGCAAGGGCTTCTGGGTATTTGTTCTGTTGTGTTTATGTTGTGTTACGGTGCGGATGTTCTCCCGAAATGTGTTTGTCATTCTTGTTTGGTGTGGGTTCACAGTGTGGCGCATATTTGTAACAGTGTTAAAATTGTTTATACGACCACCCTCAGTGTGACCTGTATGGCTGTTGACCAAGTATGCGTGGCATTCACTTCTGTGTGTGAAAAGCTGTAGATATTATGTGATTGGGCCGGCACGCAATTGCAGTGCCTTTAAGGCACGCCCCCAATATTGTTGTCTGGGTGGAAATCGGGAGAAATTCGGGGGAATGGTTGCCCCGGGAGATTTTCGGGAGGGGCACTGAAATTCGGGAGTCTCCCAGGAAAATCGGGAGGGTTGGCAAGTATGACTGGGAGACGCAACTGCTCTGTACTTCTCCCTACGTCCTTGTACCACTCCGTACAGCGGCGTTTTAAAAAGTCATGAAACCGATACCGATAATTTCCGATTTTACATTTTAAAGCATTTATCGGCCGATAATATCGGCAGTCCGATATTATCAGACATCTCTATTCATATTGTTACATCTCTAAAGCTTAGTCACAGAAGCAATTAACTCGTAAGCCGAGGTACAAGTGTTTTTGTAATAGCTCACTATGTTGTAGTCCAGTTGGTTGATATATCACGTGATGTGCTGATTTTAGGATGTGAGGTCAAGCTCTGACAAGAGTGGGCGGTATGAGTTGATGGACTGATCAATGACTTACTCTATTTAAACCTTGTACTCTCTAAGTTGTAGAATGTCTAAGTTTTTAGACCACCGATATGAAATTAAATATTCTCAGTGAGGTTCAGTGCAGTAGAGAGGGA
The DNA here is from genome assembly GCF_033978685.3 of Nerophis lumbriciformis. Taxonomy (NCBI): domain Eukaryota; kingdom Metazoa; phylum Chordata; class Actinopteri; order Syngnathiformes; family Syngnathidae; genus Nerophis; species Nerophis lumbriciformis. The sequence goes on from NC_084583.2 coordinate 7,310,765, forward strand.
ATCTGCATATATGAGTTTATTGTGTGAATGTCTAAGCATTCACACATAAGATTATACACCAAAAAAACGATCTATTTATTATTATTCTACCGCAAAACTTTGGCGCGCTCCACAGCCCACAGTTTTCCTCCGATCGGAATTGTTCCAGTATCAAAACGTTCGACTCGACGGGGAATCGTGAGCCCTCTCCCAAAAAAAAAATTAAAAAATCCTAGATTACCCAGAATTCACGGTTTTCCGGGTCATTTTTCCTATTGAAAATAAATGGGCCATTTTTCAAAATTGCACAATTTCCACATTTCTCAACCGATTTCACCGTTCCCCCATCCACACACTCCACTCACCTTGGGCAATCAAACTACCAAGTTAAAAAAAAAAATTCCAGGAATTTCCGTTTTTCCAAAGCCCTCTTTTCACCTCTTCCTAGAAAGTTTTCACAGTCCACATTTTTTAACCGTTGCACCTTCAAAGCATTCTTCTCAATTAGGAAAACACTAATACCATTTTCTTTTCATAAAAATTCCTGGTTTTCCCGAAATTCTGAACTACCCATTCTCAATTCAAACGGTTACTACGTCAACATTTTTCAACAGTTTTGAAAAATTCCAACATCAACCAATGTATATCATCTCGGACAATTGTTGTATTACCTATATTTTCAAAAATTCTCCTTTTTCCAAAACCCCCCCAATATTTAGGAAATTCTCATTTAAATAAATGGACGTATATAGTTATACAATGCCCAAAATTCTGGGCCATTTTTTACCCGATTCCAACCTTTTGAATAGGCAATTTTACGAAATTGCACAATTTCCACATTTCTCAACCGATTTCACCGTTCCACCATCCACACACTCCACTCACCTTGGGCAATCAAACTACCAAGTTAAAAAAAAAATTCCAGGAATTTCCGTTTTTCCAAAGCCCTCTTTTCACCTCTGCCTAGAAAGTTTTCACAGTCCACATTTTTTAACCGTTGCACCTTCAAAGCATTCTTCTCAATTAGGAAAACACGAATACCATTTTCTTTTCGTAAAAATTCCCGGTTTTCCCGAAATTCCAGTAATTCTGAACTACCCATACTCAATTCAAACTGTTACTACGTCAACATTTTTCAACAGTTGGAAAAATTCCAACATCAACCAATTTATATCATCTAGGACAATTGTTGCATTACCCATATTTTCAAAAATTCTTATTTTTCCCAAAACCCCCCAATTTTTAGGAAATTCTCATTTAAATAAATGAACATATATAGTTATACAATGCCCAAAATTCTGGGCCATTTTTTACCCGATTCCAACCTTTTGAATGGGCCATTTTACGAAATTGCATTTCTCAACCGATTTCACCGTTCCACCATCCACACACTCCACTCACATTGGGCAATCAAACTACCAAGTTCAAAAAGAATTCCAGGAATTTTCGTTTTTCCAAAGCCCTCTTTTCACCTCTGCCTAGAAAGTTTTCACAGTTCACATTTTTTAATCTCAATTAGGAAAACACGAATACCATTTTCTTTTCGTAAAAATTCCCGGTTTTCCCGAAATTCCAGTAATTCTGAACTACCCATTCTCAATTCAAACTGTTACTACGTCAACATTTTTCATCAGTTTTGAAAAATTCCAACATCAACCCATTCACATAATCTAGGACAATTGTTGTATTATCCATATTTTCAAAAATTCTTGTTTTTTCCTAAATCCCCCAATTTTTAGGAAATTCTCATTAAATAAATGGACGTATTCATAGTTATACAATGCCCAAAATTCTGGGCCATTTTTACCCGATTCCAACCTTTCAACCATCAACCCACACTACTACTTATCTCTTTCCCAAAAATCGTGTTTTTTCGGTAATTTTCTCCCCATTAACAATGAATGGGAAATATACAATCGACTGCATTACCCACATTTCTCATCCGATTGGAAGCATTGCAAAGTCCACATGCTACACTCACCCTGGACATTCAAGCCAGCTTGCATCCCGGTTCCTAAAGTTCCCTGATTACCCGGAATTACCAGAAATGTCCCCCCCGCCCCATTGAAAAGGAATAGGCAATATACAAACCTCTCCATATCATTTCTCAAACGATTCGAACCGTTCCACCATCCACACACTCGACTCACCTTGGACTAACAAACTACCATTTTCCAAGTTCATAAAGATTCCAGGAATTTACCTTTTTCCAAAGCCCTCTTTTCACCTCTGCCCAGAAAGTTTTCATAGTCCACATTTTTTAACCTTTTTTGACCATTGCACCTTCAAAGCATTCTTCTTAATAGGGAAAACACAAATACCACCTTTCTTCTCGTACAAATTCCCGGTTTTCCCGAAATTCCAGTAATTCTGAACTACCCATTCTCAATTCAAACGGTTACTACGTCAACATTTTTCAACAGTTTGGAAAAATTCCAACACCAACCCATTCACATCATCTAGGACAATTGTTGTACCTATATTTTAAAAAATTCCTGTTTTTCCCGAAATCTCCAAATTTCTAGGAAATTCCCATTCAAATAAATGGACGTATTCTTCAAAAAAAGCCCTGTAAAAAAAAAAAAATAATACTTCACTACACATCTTAAAATAAAGCGTGGATCTCTGCCAGTCAGCTACAGACGTGGAAGCTTCAGCCAAGTTTGATGACTTAGTGTAAATTCACGACCATGAAGCCGCTACTTTTTTTCCTACACTTTGAACCCTGCGGCTTTTAAAATAGTGCGGCTAATTTCTGGATTTGTCTTCGCTGACAACCATGATGCAAATAGTAAAAAAAACTAAACATGCAAATACACTGAATAAGTGTGTTATTGTTTGTCTGCGGCTTTTAAAATAGTGCGGCTAATATCTGAATTTGTCTTCACTGACAACCATAATGCAAATAGTAAAAAAACGAAAACATGCAAAGACACTGAATAGGTGTGTTAATGTTTGTGCTATGCACGAGTTCGCTTATTAGAGGTGCTGCATTGCCCTTCTGTTTAGACTGAGCTTTCAACCGGAAGCGCAAGTGCCGTTCTGTCTTCTAGGCTTTCATATTGTTTTTACTCGTATAGGTTATTCATTCATCACTCCAAGCAACGTGTGTACATTTGTAACTAAAGCAATTCTTACTTACCAAACCGTTCCATGTGTGATGTCTATAAAAGTGTTTTCATGCTTATTTGTACGTGCTATCGTAATATAATAAAGCTAGCGCGGTTAGCGTTAGCTAATATGCTAACACGTTAACAAGTGTCTGTTAATATTATTACTTACAATGGCATTATTTTTGTATTGTTTTAGTTTTTTAAACCCACCAAAACGTCACCGTGGATTTATTGAGTCTGTTTAGCTGATTGGAGAGCTACCTTCCGCAGCTATGATGATGACTTCTGTTTTGTTTGATCAGCCGTTTTACAGACACCGTTTGGAAACAATTAAGGTATGTAAATAAATATTTACAAAAACTTTGTGTAAATACCTCATTTCACAACGTAAATGTCTGCGGCTTATAGTCCGGCGCGGCTAATATATGGGGGGAATTTATTCTAAAATTTAGTGGGTACGCTCTATAGTGCGCAAAATATGGTAGTTTTGCTTCATTAAATAGGCTAACCTAGTATGACGTACACTTTTACATTGGACAAGTGTAGAGTCATATGAGAGTTACCGTATGAGCGGGTCTAGTCTGGTATATTTTCATACAAAAGGCGCACCGGATTATAGGGCGCAGTAAAGGGGTCATATTATTATTTTACAGTACAATCCATCAAGCGGTGTGGTTTCCTAGCTTACCAAAGTCGTACTAAAACATTTTGATAGATTTTCGAGCGCCGTGTGTAATGTTATATGTTTTCAATGGAACATATAACATTTTGGTGTTGTTTACTTGAGTCATATTGCAGTCTACACGTATCTCTTATGTATGACTGCCATCATATTGCAGTCTACACGTATCTCTTATGTGTGACTGCCATCTGCTGGTCACACTTATCATTACACCATGCACCAAATAGTACAGCTTCGAGGACGGCAAGCACAACCAAAATTATTCCCCACATTAGGCGCACATAAGGTCGAGTTTTGAGTAAATGAAAGGATTTTAAGTGCGCCTTATAGTCCGAAAAATACGGTATATATAAAATACGCTATATTGCCAAAAGTATTTGGCCACCCATCCAAATGATGATAATCAGGTGTCCTAATCACTTGGCCCGGTGTATAAAATCAAGCACTTAGGCATGGAGACTGTTTCTACAAACCCCGTTTCCATATGAGTTGGGAAATTGTGTTAGATGTAAATATAAATGGAATACAATGATTTGCAAATCCTTTTCAACCCATATTCAATTGAATGCACTACAAAGACAACATATTTGATGTTCAAACTCATGTTGTTGATAAACGGTTTTCGCCTTGCAAAGGAGAGTTTTAAAATGCACTAACAGATGTAGCGTCCAACTGTAGTTACTGACAGTGGGTTTCTGAAGTGTTCCTGAGCCCATGTGGTGATATCCTTTACACACTGATGTCGCTTGTTGATGCAGTACAGCCTGAGGGATCGAAGGTCACGGGCTTAGCTGCTTACGTGCAGTGATTTCTCCAGATTCTCTGAACCCTTTGATGATATTACGGACTGTAGATGGTGAAATCCCTAAATTCCTTGCAATAGCTGGTTGAGAAAGGTTTTTCTTAAACTGTTCAACAATTTGCTCACGCATTTGTTGACAAAGTGGTGACCCTCGCCTCATTCTTGTTTGTGAATGACTGAGCATTTCATGGAATCTACTTTTATACCCAATCATGGCACCCACCTGTTCCCAATTAGTCTGCACACCTGTGGGATGTTCCAAATAAGTGTTTGATGAGCATTCCTCAACTTTATCAGTATTTATTGCCACCTTTCCCAACTTCTTTGTCACGTGTTGCTGGCATCAAATTCTAAAGTTAATGATTACTTGCAAAAAAAAAAAAAATGTTTATCAGTTTGAACATCAAATATGTTGTTTTAGTAGCATATTCAACTGAATATGGGTTGAAAATGATTTGCAAATCATTGTATTCCGTTTATATTTACATTTAACACAATTTCCCAACTCATATGGAAACGGGGTTTGTACAAACATTTGTGAAAGAATGGGCTGCTCTCAGTGATTTCCAGCGTGGAACTGTCATAGGATGCCACCTGTGCAACAAATCCAGTTGTGAAATTTCCTCGCTCCTCAAATATTGCAAAGTCAACTTTATTATAAGAAAAGTGAAGAAATTGGGAACAACAGCAACTCAGCCACCAAGTGGTAGGCCACGTAAACTGACAGAGAGGTCAGCATAGTGCAAAGACATTCTGCACAGTCAGTTGCTACAGAGCTCCAAACTTCATGTGACCTTCCAATTAGCCCACGTACAGTACGCAGAGAGCTTCATGGAATGGGTTTCCATACATCACCAAGTCCAATGCAAAGCGTGGTGTAAAGCAGGTCGCCACTGGACTCTAGAGCAGTGGAGACGCCTTCTCTGGAGTGATGAATCACGCTTTTCTATCTGGCAATCTGATGGACCAGTCTGGGTTTGGAGGTTGTCAGGAGAACGCTACATTTCGACTGCATTGTGCCGAGTGTGAAATTTGGTGGAGGAGGAATTATGGTGTGGGGTTGTTTTTCAGGAGATGGGTTTGGCCCCTCAGTTCCAGTGAAATGAACTTTGAATGCTCCAGGATACCAAAACATTTTGGACAATTCAATGGGACGGCACTTCAAGTTCGTATGTGAGTAAAGGCAGGTGGCCAAATACTTTTGGCAATATAGTGTATGTAAAAAGTTGATCAAGTTTACATCGATTATTTTATTTAGTCAAGTTTACTGCAACTGTGGAATTTTCCCACTGTGGAATACTAAGCCATCCTTATAGTCCTTACAGGAACCACACACTCTTGAGACAGGTGTGGACAATTTGCATTTACGTTACACACGCACACACACACACACACACACACACACACACACACACACACACACACACACACACACACACACACAACTCTGTGTTTCCAGTAGGCTTATAAAAAGCTATTGTGGGACCTCTGAGACTTATACAATTGTTGCAAAATTGTAATAATATGTGACCTTTAACATCTTATCCCAATCAAATGCCTCGCTATCAGGTGACAGTTTGAGCTTTTTTTCTTTCTTTTTTTTCCCTCTGAGGGAATGTAGATGACTTTACGGCGTCCTTTAAATCCTAAAGAGGATTACTAGTCTGGGCCGAACGACTTCCTATGACTTATGGCGTTGATTATGAATCACATGTGCTGCCACACCCTCAAGAGAACTCAGGTGATGATGGTATCCAGACGGATGATTTCACACGTGCGTCACGTGCGGAATTACCAGAAAGAGAAATTACACATTTATTGCGCAAGGAAAATGGCAGATTCAGCAACTATGAGTGACTAAAAGCTTGAAAGTGTCAGGTTTTAATCAATCGTTCCAGTCCATTTAAACTGTTAACAAAGCTACAATTCATGTATGCAGCAATGTCAACAACGAGTACTTTTTATAACTCCTTCACTCTAAATGCTTTAACATGGGTAAACCCAACCAGTTAGACTGTAAACAAGACAAAAGCCTCACTTGTTTACATTTACAACTCCTTGATCAAACACCAAGATAACACAATGTCTGCTTATATTTCCCATGAAAACAGCCTTATACAAACTGTACTATTTTTTAGTTATTTTTTCCTCAATTGTGAGGCATACTTTTCTGATAACAGTGCATCAAAGGAAATGAAAGTGAAACTAGACATCGGAAATTGCTTAGAAAGAGTAGAAATGCGGACCAATTTCAGTCGCTTAGTTGGTCTAAGCCAGGGATCCCCAAACTATGACTATCTAGTCGATACTACAATGTTCACATCGATATTTTTTACTATCACTAAATATTTTGATAAGTGTTTATCTGTTGAATTGTGACCTTAAGAACCATGGGATGTGGGAGGAAGCCCAAGTCAAAACCCAAAGCACATAGCACAGACCAGTGATTCTCAAACTGTGTACCAGTTCGTACGCAGGCTCCATCTATTGGTACACCAAAGAAGTCTGCAAATATGTACTGTTTATGGAGTTTCATTGATGATGACGTTGGTGCATTGTGTGTACTCTCACAGTGGCCAAAATATTAAATATACTTATTAAATAAAACCTCTGCCTTGTCTTTACTGAATACTAAGGCCTAATATACTACAGTATTTTAATGTTGGTCATTATGGTGGTACTCGGAGAGCCAATTGTTTTCTGAGGTGGTACTTGGTGAAAAAGGTTTGAGAACCACAATTTGAGAAACTGTGTACCACTAGTGGTACGCCAAATAACCACTTGATTAAAGTGCAGTGTTTTATTTCCCTATATTCAAACACAGTGTTACTGTTCACACTGTGTAGTGTTACAGTGGCCAACAATATTCAATATACTTAACTAAAACCTGTGCCTTGTTTTTAATGAATACTTAAGCCAAATACGTTACTGTATTTTAATGTTGGTGATTATGTTGGTACTTGGAGAGCCAAGTTTTTTCTGAAGTGGTACTGGGTGAAAAAAGTTTGAGAACCACAGCTCTAGACCAGTTATTCTCAAACTGTGTACCACTAGTGGTACGCCAAATAATCACTTGATTCAAGTGCAGTGTTTTATTTTCCTATATTCAAAAACAGTGTTACTGTTCAAACTGTGTGTGGTGTTACAGTGGCCAAAAATATTAAATATTCTTATTAAATAAAACCTCTGCCTTAGGCCTAATATGCTACAGTATTTTAATGCTGGTCATTACGGTGGTACTTGGAGAGCCAATTGTATTCTGAGGTGGTACTTGGTGAAAAAAGTTTGAGAACCACAGCTCTAGACCAGTTATTCTCAAACTGTGTACTACTAGTGGTACGCCAACGAATCACCCGATTAAAGTGCAGTGTTTTATTTTCCTATATTCAAACAGTGTTACTGTTCAAACTGTGTATAATGTTACAGTGGCCTAAATACCACATTCACTTGTTAAATAAAACTTAAGCCTACTATTCTACTGTATTTTAAAGGGGAACATTATCACCAGACCTATGTAAGCGTCAATATATACCTTGATGTTGCAGAAAAAAGACCATATATTTTTTTAACCGATTTCCGAACTCTAAATGGGTGAATTTTGGCGAATTAAACGCATTTCTAATATTCGCTCTTGGAGCGATGACGTCACAACGTGACGTCGCATCGGGAAGCAATCCGCCATTTTCTCAAACACCGGGTCAAAACAGCTCTGTTATTTTCCGTTTTTTTCGACTGTTTTCCGTACCTTGGAGACATCATGCCTCGTCGGTGTGTTGTCGGAGGGTGTAACAACACGAACAGGGACGGACAGAGGTGGGTAGAGTAGCCAGAAATTGTACTCAAGTAAGAGTACTGTTACTTTAGAGATGTATTACTCAAGTAAAAGTAAGGAGTAGTCACCCAAATATTTACTTGAGTAAAAGTAAAAAGTATGTTGTGAAAAAACTACTCAAGTACTGAGTAACTGATGAGTAACATACACACACATATCATATATATATATATATATATATATATATACATATATATATATATACACACACACACATTTTTATATATATATATATATATATATATATATATATATATATATATATATATATATATATATATATATATATATATATATATATACAGTATATAATTTATATTTATTTATTTTGCCGTTTTTGTTTACATGTTAAAGGTGTTTTAATGAATATACATGCATGTTTAACACATATAGATTCCTTTCTTTCATGAAGACAAGAATATAAGTTGGTGTATTACCTGATTCTGATTACTTGCATTGATTGGAATCAGACAGTAGTGCTGATAGCGTCCACGTTAAAAAGTTCCTCCTTTCTGTCTAATACCACATGAAAGTGGTTGATTTTTGGCATCGTATTTGTCCAGCTTCCATATTCGTTTTTATACACTTTACAAGAAATACATTGGCGGCAAACTCCGTAGCTTACTAGCTTGTTTGCGCTGGCTTTCGGAGACTCTTGTTTTGAAAGCGCAGGCGCGATGGAGCGGCACTTTTATTGTGAAGACAGGAACTGTGCAGTCAGTCTTTAGGCTTTTGACGGGATGTACGGTTGAAATAAAAGGGTATTTTTTCCTTCACACTTTTGATTGATTGATTGAAACTTTTATTAGTAGATTGCACAGTACAGTATATATTCCGTACAATTGACCACTAAATGGTAACACCCCAATAAGTTTTTCAACTTGTTTAAGTCAGGTCATGTGACCGCCTGGCTCTGTTTGATTGGTCCAACGTCACCAGTGACTGCATCTGATTGGTGGAACGGAGTGAAAGTCACCAGTGACTGTATTTGTTGAAACGCAGGCACTATGAAGGTCTGTCTGACAGACCAAAACAAACAAAGCGTGCATTAACAGATCGATAAAAAATAGTAGCGAGTAGCGAGCTGAATGTAGATAAAAGTAGCGGAGTAAAAGTAGCGTTTCTTCTCTATAAATATACTCAAGTAAAAGTAAAAGTATGTTGCATTAAAACTACTCTTAGAAGTACAATTTATCCCAAAAGTTACTCAAGTAGATGTAACGGAGTAAATGTAGCGCGTTACTACCCACCTCTGGGGACAGATTCAAGTTGCACCAGTGGCCCAAAGATGCGAAAGTGGCAAGAAATTGGACGTTTGTTCCGCACACTTTACCGACGAAAGCTATGCTACGACAGAGATGGCAAGAATGTGTGGATATCCTGCGACACTCAAAGCAGATGCATTTCCAACGATAAAGTCAAAGAAATCTGCCGCCAGACCCCCATTGAATCTGCCGGAGTGTGTGAGCAATTCAGGGACAAAGGGCCTCGGTAGCACGGCAAGCAATGGCGGCAGTTTGTTCCCGCAGACAAGTGAGCTAAACCCCCCTGGATGTCTTGGCTCACACCGTCCCGAAGATGATCAAGAGAAGAATATCGACCCTAGCTTCCCTGGCCTGCTGACATGAGAGTATGTCTGCAGAATATATTAATTGATGAAAATTGGGCTGTCTGCACTCTCAAAGTGCATGTTGTTGCCAAATGTATTTCATATGCTGTAAACCTAGTTCATAGTTGCTAGTTTCCTTTAATGCCAAACAAACACATACCAATCGTTGGTTAGAAGGCGATCGCCGAATTCGTCCTCGCTTTCTCCCGTGTCGCTGGCTGTCGTGTCGTTTTCGTCGGTTTCGCTTGCATACGGTTCAAACCGATATGGCTCAATAGCTTCAGTTTCTTCTTCAATTTCGTTTTCGCTACCTGCCTCCACACTACAACCATCCGTTTCAATACATTCGTAATCTGTTGAATCGCTTAAGCCGCTGAAATCCGAGTCTGAATCCGAGCTAATGTCGCTATAGCTTGCTGTTCTTTTCGCCATGTTTGTTTGTGTTGGCTTCACTGTGTGACGTCACAGGAAAATGGACGGGTGGTTAAAATCAGGCACTTTGAAGCTTTTTTTTAGGGATATTGCGTGATTGGTAAAATTTTGAAAAAAACTTCGAAATATATAATAAGCCACTGGGAACTGATTTTTAATGGTTTTAACAATTCTGAAATTGTGATAATGTTCCCCTTTAATGTTGGTCATTATGGTGGTACTCGGAGAGCCAAGTTTTTTCTGAAGTTGTACTTGGTGTAGAATGTTTGAGAACCACTGCTCTAGGTCAGTGTTTTTCAACCACTGTGCGAACCATGAGATACAGTCTGGTGTGCTGTGGGAGATGTCATTTCACCTATTTGGGTTAATAATATTTTTTGCAAACCACTAATTATAATCTGCAAGTAGTTGTTGTCTAGAGCTCGGCAGAGTAACCGTGTTATACCATACCATATCAGTGGGTGGAAGCTGGTAGCTAATTGTTTTGTAGAAGTCGGGAACACGTCGTGTGAGACGATGATGGTTTGTCAGCGAGAGACAGCGTGCAGGTAAAAAGGTGTCTAATGCTTAAACCAAAAATAAACAAAAGGTGAGTGCCCCTAAGAAAAGGCATTGAAGCTTAGGGAAGGCTATGCAGAACGAAACTAAAACTGAACTGGCTACAAAGTAAAAAAAAAAACAGAATGCTGGACGACAGCAAAGACTTACAGCGTGTGGAGCAGAGACGGCATTCACAAAGTACATCCGTACATGACATGACAATCAACAATGTCCACATAAAAAAAGATAGCAACAACCTAAATATTCTTGATTGCTAAAACAAAGCAGGTGACAAGGAAGACATGAAACTGCAACAGGAAAATACCAACAAAACAGGAAAAGCCACCAAAATAGGGGCGCAAGACAAGAACTAAAACTATACGCACGGGAAAACACCAAAAAACTCAAAATAAGTCAGGGTGTGATGTGACAGGTGGTGACAGTACACCTACTTTGAGACAAGAGCTATAGTGATGCATGCTTGGTTATGGTTTAAAATCATATCCAACAATTGCGACAATAACTTTTTACTGTCAACTGAATTCATTTTTTTATGATTTCTGCTGGTGGTGTGCCTCTGGATTTTTTCAATGAAAAAAATAAAAAAAACTGTCTTATACTGGTCCTTTACATGTCGGAGATGTCTCAAAACTTCATCAGGAGTCCCGACAAAACCCGAAAATGGGAGAAAAACTATTTTTCGCTAAAATGTCATAAGGGGGGACCCTTACACACACACAAAAAAAACCGGTGTTTCTTCAACTGCCCAATACTGGTCCTTTAGATGTAGGAAATATCTCAAAACTTCATCAGGAGTCCCGACAAACCCAAATATGGCAGAAAATGCATATTTTTTAACACCTTTTTTTGCTAAAATGTTGTAAGGGGGGACCATTACACAAAAATTTAAAAAAACTATCTTGCTTTAACTGCCCAATACTGGTCCTTTAGATGTTGTAGATGTCTCCAATCTTCAATAAGGAGTCCCGATAAATCCCGAAAATGGAAGAAAACATTTTTTTTCCGAAAAAATATTTTCGCTAAAATGTTGTGAGGTGGGGACCCTTACACAAAAATGTTAAAAACGGTTTTGCTTTAACTGCGCAATACTGGTCCTTTACATGTTGGAGATGTCTCAAAACTTCATCAGGAGTCTCGACAAAAAGCGAAAATGGAAGAAAATTTATTTTTTTCGAAAACTTTTTTTCGCAAAAATGTCGTAAATTTAAAAAAAAACTGTCTTGCTTCAACTGCCCAATACTGGTCCTTTAGATGTAGGAAATGTCTCAAAACTTAATCAGGAGTCCCGACAAAACCCAATGCCTCCGGATCTTTTCAATTAAAAAAATGCGCGTTGGTCAAAAAAGGTCGAAAAACGCTGCTGTAGGTTATGAGACTGAGGTTCTAAACACTAGCATGGTGCCCAACAATGCATTGCTTCGCAGTAGAATGATGGCAAAGACTGAATTATCCAATATTGTGTGGCATAATTGCAAAGAATAGACCTTGTGTAGGCAGCATGGTGCTACAGGGGTTATTGCATGTGCCTCACAACACGAAGGTCTTGAGTTCAATCCCGGGCTCGGGATCTTTCTGTGTGGAGTTTGCATGTTCTCCCCGTGACTGCGTGGGTTCCTTCCGGGTACTACGGCTTCCTCCCACCCCCAAAAACATGCACCTGGGGATAGGCTCCTCCCACCTCCAAAGACATGCACCTGGGGATAGGCTCCTCTCACCTCCAAATACATGCACCTGGGGATAGGCTCCTCCCACCTCCAAAGACATGCACCTGGGGATAGGTTGATTGGCAACACTAAATTGGCCCTAGTGTGGGAATGTGAGTGTGAATGTTGTCTGTCTATCTGTGTTGGACCTGTGATGGGGTGGCGACTTGTCCAGGGTGTACCCCGCCTTCCGCCCGAATGCAGCTGAGATAGGCTCCAGCGACCCTTAACGGGACAAACGGTAGAAAATGGATGGACGGATAGACCTTGTGTACTGACTATTTTAAATGTGTCCGTGAGTGTGTGAATGTTGTCTGTCTATCTGTGTTGGCCCTGTGATGAGGTGGCGACTTGTCCAGGGTGTACGCCGCCTTCCGCCCGAATGCAGCTGAGATAGGCTCCAGCGACCCCTCCGCGACCCCGAAAGGGACAAGCGGTAGAAAATGGATGGATGGATGGATAGGCCTTGTGTACTGACTATTTTAAAATGTGTCCGTGAGTGTGTGAATGTTGTCTGTCTATGTGTGTTGGCCCTGTGAGGAGGTGGCGACTTGTCCAGGGTGTACCCCGCCTTCCGCCTGAATGCAGCTGAGATAGGCTCCAGCGACCCCCCCGCGACCCCGAAAAGAACAAGCGGTAGAAAATGGATGGATGGATAGACCTTGTGTACTGACTATTTTAAATGTGTCCGTGAGTGTGTGAATGTGGTCTGTCTATCTGTGTTGGCCCTGTGATGAGGTGGCGACTTGTCCAGGGTGTACACCGCCTTCCACCCGAATGCAGCTGAGATAGGCTCCAGCGATCCCCTCGCGACCCCGGAAGGAACAAGCGGTAAAAAATGGATGGATGGATAGACCTTGTGTACTGACTATTTTAAAATGTGTCCGTGAGTGTGTGAATGTTGTCTGTCTATCTGTGTTGGCCCTGTGATGAGGTAGCGACTTGTCCAGGGTGTACCCCGCCTTATCGCCCGAATGCAGCTGAGGTAGGCTCCAGCGACCCCCCCACAACCCCGAAAGGGACAAGCGGTAGAAAATGGATGGATCGATGGATAGACCTTGTGTACTGACTATTTTAAATGTGTCCGTGAGTGTGTGAATGTTGTCTGTCTATCTGTGTTGGACCTGTGATGAGGTGGCGACTTGTCCAGGGTGTACCCCGCCTTCCGCCCGAATGCAGCTGAGATAGGCTCCAGCGACCCCGAAAGGGACAAGCAGTAGAAAATGGATGAATGGATGGGCATTCACAAGCTATTGTGAAGTAACACACACATTATAAACATACTACACACTTAACTCAGCATACAAACGCTGGTGTTTCTAATCGATCTAAAGACATTTATGATTGGTAATAGCAATACTATTTGTTAAAAAGGTAATAGATTACTTCTAGAAGTAACCACACACAATGGCAGCAGTAGGTTGAGTTCCATGTTGTGTAATAGAAAGTTGCCACTTTTACGACACCCTGCGTGTTTATCACCCGCCTCATAAATAACTCATTGTCTCCATGTCAACGCCCGGTCCTTGTTCGTCCATGCCTAATCACATTCGTTTATAAATAAATGAAGCAGAAGATGTTAAATTAAGCAAACAGGTCGACAATTGTAACTCTTTACGTTCCACTTCCTGGATTAACGAACCTTCACTGACGCATTTACGACACAACAGACGTTTTGTAATGGAACCCATATTTAACTATAAACGTCGTCTTTGTGTCATATTTTTTGGTGTCAAAAGCAATTCTTGTACATCTACTTTCACACATTGTGTTAAAGTTAGACCGAAACTCGGCTTACCTGGAAAGTTGTTGTTTTTCGGCCCCGGATGTAGCGAACTCGGCTTACCTGTAAAGTTAATTTTTTTGTGGTTGTCACCGGAAGTAGCGAACTCGGCTTACCTGTAAAAAATGTTTTGTTGTTGTTGTCCACCGGAAGTAGCGAACCTGTCTGTCGGCGGCAAACACGCAGACTGGATTTTTTTTTTTTAACTCAGAAAAGAAACAAATTTCTGCGTCTGCACGGTGAGTTTGTTGTTATTCAATGTCACCGTTAGAGAAATATTAGTCCCGACTCCTCGTTTCAGGTGTAGTTCTTCAACCTGCTCCGAGCGGGAGGAAGTTTTCCATGAGCACACAAGAAGCTAACTTGGAGGAGGAAGAAGTGAACGCAGGTGCAATAACAACATGGCGTCTTTGTTATTCTACCTTTTTTTTTTTTTTGAACAACAAGCATACATTTATAATTATTTCAACAATCAAGGCACTTTCAACAACAAGGAAAGAAAACAAAAGCAAAAACAGAGTATTAAATATTAATAAATAATAAAAAAATAAATTTAAAAAAAGACAAAGGGCTACCTAAGACCCCGTTTACACTAGGGTTATCCAGGGCAAATCACACCTAACCTTATCCGTGTCCACACACAACAATGCCACCGTTTAAGACCCCCCTCACCCCATTTTCCCATTTTAAAGGAATTGGCCATTTCTCAAACTTCCACCATTTCCACATGTTTCACCCGATTCAAAGCTTTCCAACTTCAAACTGTTCAGCCTATTTGGGAATGGGGGGCTTTCCCTTGACAAATTCCCAGATTTCCCAGAATTCCAGGTTTTCCGGGACATTTTTCCCATTCAAAATGAATTGGCCATTTTTCAAACTTCCACCATTTCCACATGTTTCACCTGATTCAAAGCTTTCCAACTTCAAACTGTTCAGCCTATTTGGGAATGGCGGGCTTTCCCTTGACAAATTCCCAGATTTTCCAGAATTCCAGATTTTCCGGGACATTTTTCCCATTCAAAATGAATTGGCCATTTTTCAAACTTCCACCATTTCCACATGTTTCACCTGACTCAAAGCTTTCCAACTTCAAACTGTTCAGCCTATTTGGGAATGGCGGGCTTTCCCTTGACAAACTCCCAGATTTCCCAGAATTCCATGTTTTCCGGGACATTTTTCTCATTCAAAATAAATTGGCCATTTTTCAAACTTCCACCATTTCCACATGTTTCACCTGACTCAAAGCTTTCCAACTTCAAACTGTTCAGCCTATTTGGGAATGGCGGGCTTTCCCTTGACAAATTCCCAGATTTCCTAGAATTCCAAGTTTTCCGGGACATTTTTCCCATTCAAAATGAATTGGCCATTTTTCAAACTTCCACCATTTCCACATGTTTCACCTGACTCAAAGCTTTCCAACTTCAAACTGTTCAGCCTATTTGGGAATGGCGGGCTTTCCCTTGACAAATTCCCAGATTTCCCAGAATTCCATGTTTTCCGGGACATTTTTCCCATTCAAAATGAATTGGCCATTTTTCAAACTTCCATTATTTCCACATGTTTGACCTGACTCAAAGCTTTACAACTTCAAACTGTTCAGCCTATTTGGGAATGGGGGGCTTTCCCTTGACAAATTCCCAGATTTCCCAGAATTCCAGGTTTTCCGGGACATTTTTCCCATTCAAAATGAATTGGCCATTTTTCAAACTTCCACCATTTCCACATGTTTAATCTGATTCAAAGCTTTCCAACTTCAAACTGTTCAGCTTATTTGGGAATGGCGGGCTTTCTCTTGACAAATTCCCAGATTTCCCAGAATTCCAGGTTTTCCGGGACATTTTTCCCATTCAAAATGAATTGGCCATTTTTCAAACTTCCATTTCCACATGTTTCAACCGATTCAAACCATTCCACCTTCAACATATTCCACCATTCTGGATATTCAAATTGCAATTTTTCCAAGTCCCAAAAAATTCCAGGATTTTCCAGAATTCCTGGTTTTCCAAAGCCCTATTTCCACCCTTTTTTCTAGCGACTACTCCTCCCACATTCTTCAACCCATTTCAACCATTCCACTGTCAAAAACATTCCTCTTGATTAGGACAAAAAAAAAACTAAGTGTTTTTTTTTTTTTAACTGGAAAAATTACCGGTTTTCCCGAAATTCCAGGAATTTCATATAACCATTTTTCAATTAAAAATGTTACTACTTCAACATTTCTCGACCGATTTGAAAAATGCCAAGACTAACTACCGTATTTAAACTCATTCACACAATTCAAGTTTTTTTTTACCATTTTCCAAAAAAATCCAAAATTTCCCGAAATTCCCTAATTCCATTTACTACTTCAACATTTCTTGCCCGCTTTAAACAATTCCAACACCAACCAATTCAGCTCATTTAGGACATTCATGCTCCTAATCATTTTCCAAAAAAATCCGCTTTTCCCAAAATTCCCAGGAAATGCCCATTGAAATGAAGGGGACATTTCTCCAAGTTGCACAATTCCCACATTTTTCAACCTATTCAAACCATTCCAACATCAACACATTCCATTCATCCTGGACTTTCAAACTAACACTTTCCCAAGTTCCAAACCAAATTCCGGTTTTCCTGGAAATTCAAACTATTCAACATTCAAACTATTCTTACATTCACACTACATTCTGTCAGCATTTCAATTCAACTTCAGCATTGGAGCATTCACACGCCATTCCTTCAGGAATTGCCTCATATAGTTCTAAATAATGTCCTCTTAATGACGTTGGTGGTGTTTTTAAACATTATTATGCTAAAGTACTGTGTAAGTTAAGAATGTTTCATCAAAACACAGGGAACCAATTTAAAAAAGGCTATTTTTTTTAATTAGAAACATGTCAATATGATGCTGTGAATCTTTAGGCACCACACGATTTGATTTGATTCTTAATATTGTGAAACAAAACGCCAGATAATATGTCTTACCTTATACACACACCATAATAATACTCCTATGTTGAAGCACAGTACAATCCATCAAGCGGTGCGACTTCATAGCTTACCAAAGTCCTACTAAAACATTTTGATAGATTTTTGAGTACCGTGTGTAATGTTCTATATTTTCAATGGAACATATAAAATGTTGGTGTTGTTTACTTGAGTCATATTGCAGTCTACACGTATCTCTTATGTCTGACTGCCATCTACTGGTCACACTTATCATTTCACCATGTACCAAATAAAATAGCTTTGAGGTCGCTAAGCACAACCAAAAGTATTCCGTACATTAGGCGCACCGGGTTATAAGGCGCACTGTCGATTTTTGAGAAAATGAAAGGATTTTGAGTGCGCCTTATAGCCCGAAAAATACGGTATGTATAAAATATGTATGTATATTTAAAAATTTGATAAAGTTAAATAAATGATAAATACGCCACATTAATATTACAATAAGACGACTCCTTATACATTTATAATCAAGCATTAACTGTACACAAATAATGCATGCAGATTAATCGATTCAATTGATTAAATAGGTTAGAAAAAAGCTTCAATTTACATTCTGTTGCTCCGATTAATCGTTCAATGAGAGTCTCTATTAAAATAAGAAAATCAAGACCGGCGTAGAGTGCCCGGAACTTTAAATACGTTGACGTAGTCGTTTCCACACGGCCTCTGCAATTGAGTGTGTGGCGGCAAACAGCAGAAATGTTTTTTCATTACATTTTATTTTATTTGTCTATTAATGTACACGTGTTAAAAATGCAATGTCAATGTGGATTACGTGCATCTATTAGATGAAACATAATGAGGGTGAATGCGAGGAGAAAAATGGTTTATTTCAACTATTTGTTCTAAAATACGCATTGAGGCTATAAAGTGTATTTTATCCTGTTTTTTTTTAATTGAATTTAAGCTTTTATTAGTAGATTGCACAGTACAATACATATTCCGTACAATTGACCACGAAATGGTAACACCCGAATAAGTTTTTCAACTTGTTTAAGTCGGGGTCCACGTTAATCAATTCATGGTAAATCCGATTAAATGGAACAAAATAATTGATTGTGTGTGCAGAAGTACACGTTTGTAACTGTGTACACTGCAACAAGTCAGTGTTCAAAAACAAGGGAAAGAAAATACAAAAATGATGAAAAATGCAAAATTATCTGCCAATAGAACAAGAAAATTTGGCTTGTCAAGACTTTCCAAAACAAGTCAAATTAGCTAACCTCAATGAACCTAAAATACCTTAAAATAAGTATATTTTCACTAATAACAAGTGCACTTTTCTTGGTAGAAAAAAAAGATACCTTTTTGCTTAATATGTTGAAAAATATTCTTAAATTAAGTAAAGGCTCGTGCCATTATCTTGACATAATGATATGCACTCTGCATCATTATTTTTTTTTCACGCTTGAAGTAAGAAATTATTACTTTAAAAAAGTAGTTTTATACTTGTGAGTGTTGATGACACAGCTTTGCAACAGTTGATATTCTAGTTTCAAGCATGTTTTACTCAATATAGGTCATCAAATCTCAGCAACAAGCTGTAATATCTTACTGAGATCATTTAGGACCAAAACCCTTAAAACAAGTAAAACACTCTAACATAAAATCTGCTTAGTGAGAAGAATTATCTTATCAGACAGAAAATAAGCAAATATCACCCTTATTTGAGATATTTCATCTTAGATTTCAGTTTTTGCAGTGCAGAAATATTTTTTCATTCCATTTTTATTGTTAACATTTTTTCTTATTATTGTACACATGTTAAAAAGTGCAATGTCAATGTTGATTACGTGCATCTATTAGATGAAACATAACAAAGAGAAAAAATGGTTTATTTCAACTATTTTCTCTAAAATACGCATTGAGGCTATAAAGTTTATTTTATCCGATTTAATGGAACAAAATAATTGATAACTGTACACACTGCAAAAAGTCAGTGTTCAAAAACAAGAAAAAAAATACAAAAATGAGGGGTATTTTATTTGAACTAAGCAAAATTATCTGCCAATAGAACAAGAAAATTCGGCTTGTCACGATTTTCCAAAACTTTGCACTTTTCTTGGTAGAAAAAAAAAGAGACCTTTTTGCTCAATATGTTGAAAAATATTCTTAAATGAAGTAAATGCTAGTGCCATTATCTTGACATAATGATATGCGCTCGGCATCATTATTTCTTTTTTCATGCTTGAAGTAAGAAATTATTTCTTTAAAAAAAAGTAGTTTTATACTTGTGAGTGTTGATGACACAGCTTTGCAACAGTTGATATTCTAGTTTCAAGCATGTTTTACTCAATATAGGTCATCAAATCTCAGCAACAAGCTGTAATATCTTACTGAGATCATTTAGGACCAAAACACTTAAAACAAGTAAAACACTCTAACATAAAATCTGCTTAGTGAGAAAAATTATCTAATCAAACAGAAAATATGCAAGTATCACCCTTAATTGAGATATTTAATCTTATTTAGATTTCAGTTTTTGCAGTGCAGAAATATTTTTTCATTCCATTTTTATTGTTAACATTTTTTCTAATTATTGTACACATGTTAAAAAGTGCAATGTCAATGCTGATTACGTGCATCTATTCGATGAAACATAATAAAGAGAAATAATGGTTTATTTCAACTATTTTCTCTAAAATACGCATTGAGGCTATAAAGTGTATTTTATCCGATTTAATGGAACAAAATAATTGATAACTGTACACACTGCAAAAAGTCAGTGTTCAAAAACAAGGAAAAAAATACAAAAATGAGGGGTATTTTATTTGAACTAAGCAAAATTATCTGCCAATAGAACAAGAAAATTTGGCTTGTCAAGACTTTCCAAAACAAGTAAAATTAGCTAACCACAATGAACCCAAAAATACCTTAAAATAAGCATATTCTCACTAATAACAAGTGCACTTTTCTTGGTAGAAAAAAGAGACCTTTTTGCTCAATATGTTGAAAAATATTCTTAAATGAAGGAAATGCTAGTGCCATTATCTTGACATAATGATATGCACTCGGCATCATGATTTTTCTTTTCATGCTTGAAGTAAGAAATTATTACTTTAAGAAAAAGTAGTTTTATACTTGTGAGTGTTGATGACACAGCTTTGCATCAGTTGATATTCTAGTTTCAAGCATGTTTTACTCAATATAGGTCATCAAATCTCAGCAACAAGCGGTAATATCTTACTGAGATCATTTAGGACCAAAACCCTTAAAACAAGTAAAACACTCTAACATAAAATCTGCTTAGTAAGAAGAATGATTTTATCAGACAGAAAATAAGCAAATATCACCCTTATTTGAGATATTTCATCTTACTTAGATTTCAGTTTTTGCAGTGCAGAAATATTTTTTCATTCCATTTTTATTGTTAACATTTTTTCTTGTTATTGTACAGATGTTAAAAAATGCAATGTCAATGTTGATTATGTGCATCTATTAGATGAAACATAAAGAGAAATAATGGTTTATTTAAATTAAACTATTTTATCTAAAATACGCATTGAGGCTAATAAGTGTATTTTATCCGATTTAATGGAACAAAATAATTGATAACTGTACACACTGCAAAAAGTCAGTGTTCAAAAACAAGGAAAAAAAACACAAAAATGAGGGGTATTTTATTTGAACTAAGCAAAATTATCTGCCAATAGAACAACAAAATTTGGCTTGTCAAGACTTTCCAAAACAAGTCAAATTAGCTAACCTCAATGAACCCAAAAATACCTTAAAATAAGTATATTCTCACTCATAACAAGTGCACTTTTCTTGGTAGAAAAAAAAGAGACCTTTCTGCTTAATATGTTGAAAAATATTCTTAAGTTAAGTAAATGCTAGTGCCATTATCTTGACATAATGATATGCGCTCGGCATCATGATTTATTTTTTAATGCTTGAAGTAAGAAATTATTACTTTAAAAAAGTAGTTTTATACTTGTGAGTGTTGATGACACAGCTTTGCAACAGTTGATATTCTAGTTTCAAGCATGTTTTACTCAATATAGGTCATCAAATCTCAGCAACAAGCTGTAATATCTTACTGAGATCATTTAGCCAAAACCCTTAAAACAAGTAAAACACTCTAACATAAAATCTGCTTAGTGAGAATAATTATCTTATCAGACAGAAAATAAGCAAATATCACCCTTATTTAAGATATTTACTTAGATTTCAGTTTTTGCAGTGCAGAAATATTTTTTCATTCCATTTTTATTGTTAGCATTTTTCTTATTATTGTACAGATGTTAAAAAGTGCAATGTCAATGTTGATTACGTGCATCTATTAGATGAAACATAATAAAGAGAAAAAATGGTTTATTTCAACTATTTTCTCTAAAATACGCATTGAGGCTATAAAGTGTATTTTATCCGATTTAATGGAACAAAATAATTGATAACTGTACACACTGCAAAAAGTCAGTGTTCAAAAACAAGAAGAAAAAAAATACAAAAATAAGGGGTATTTTATTTGAAATAAACAAAATTATCTGCCAATAGAACAAGAAAATTTGGCTTGTCAAGACTTTCCAAAACAACTAAAATTAGCTAACCTCAATGAACCCAAAAATACCTTAAAATAAGTATATTCTCACTAATAACAAGTGCACTTTTCTTGGTAAAAAAAAAGAGACCTTTTTGTTCAAAATGTTGAAAAATATTCTTAAATTAAGTGCCATTATCTTGACATAATGATATGCGCTCGGCATCGTGATTTTTTTTCATGCTTGAAGTAAGAAATTATGACTTTAAAAAAGTAGTTTTATACTTATGAGTGTGAATGACACAGCTTTGCATCAGTTGATATTCTAGTTTCAAGCATGTTTTACTCAATATAGGTCATCAAATCTCAGCAACAAGCTGTGATATCTTACTGAGATCATTTAGGACCAAAACACTTAAAACAAGTAAAACACTCTAACATAAAATCTACTTAGTGAGAAGAATGATCTTATCAGACAGAAAATAAGCAAATATCACCCTTATTTGAGATCTTTAATCTTACTTAGATTTCAGTTTTTGCAGTGTATTATAATAAAATGTATCTGGACACTTGGAAGTGTTCAAATGAGCAAACTGCGATTATTCACATTAAAAAAACTATCTTTGCTTAGATTTTTATTGTCTGCAAAGTATGAACACAAATGCTGTATTAGTTTGAAAAAAAAAGAAAAATGTTACGTTCTTTAAAAAAAAAAAATAAGCAAATATCACCCTTATTTAAGATATTTACTTAGATTTCAGTTTTTGCAGTGCAGAAATATTTTTTCATTCCATTTTTATTGTTAACATTTTTTGTTATTATTGTACACGTGTTAAAAAGTGCAATGTCAATGTTGATTACATGCATCTATTAGATGAAACATAATAAAGAGGAATTTTCTCTAAGATACGCATTGAGGCTATAAAGTGTATTTTATCCGATTTAATGGAACAAAACAATTGATAACTGTACACGACATGACTAAATAAATAGAATATGCCACAGTTCTTACATTAAGCCTCTTAGATTGTCTTGATTTGGCAGTTTAATATCACTGAATCAACTTATATTATTTACTTGACAGTAATTGATTAGAAAATACAGTATGGCCAAAGATGCAATTTATCACCCCAAATAAATCCTGACTTTTATGACAAACGGCGACAGAAAGTTAAGGCTGTTGGTATCACTTTCTGCTGGATGATGGAATGCAGTGTAGATACTGTATCAGCGTTGTCACCACCTCACTGTGCGATCTGGCGTCAGCAAATGTCGCTTTGTTTCCGAGCTTTCCTTCCCCGGCTGTAAATCGTGCAAGGAAAGGGGAGAGTGGGGGGGCAGTGCTTTCACAGAGACATTTTATGGCACAAGGACTTCCCTTCCATCCTGCAGGGGGTACCATGCTTGACACCGTTCTTGTGTCGCAGGCCTTTTAACTGGCACATGCCCCCGCAATCCCAGCCCCCCAAAAAAGTAGCTGTTTCCCTTGCAGGCATTATCAGATGTCTACTCTTGGTTTTTTTGCCATCTAGTGACTTGAGTGACACTTCAAATTGTCATTATCTCTGTAGGCCACGTAATTATACACAAGCTGCTATAAGTGACATTATGAAAAAAAAAATAAAGTAAATAATTGACCCATATTTTATACACTGCAAAAAGTCAGTGTTCAAAAACAAGAGAAGAAAAAAAATGAGGGGTATTTTATTTGAACTAAGCAAAATTATCTGCCAATAGAACAAGAAAATTCGGCTTGACAAGACTTTCCAAAACAAGTCAAATTAGCTAACCTCAATGAACCCCAAAATACCTTAAAATAAGTATATTCCCACTAATAACAAGTGCACTTTTCTTGGTAGAAAAAAAAATTAGACCTTTTTGCTCAATATGTTGAAAAATATTCTTAAATAAGTAAATGCTAGTGCCATTATCTTGACATAATGATATGCACTCTGCATCATGATTTTTTTTTTCATGCTTGAAATAAGAAATCATTACTTTAAAAAAGTAGTTGTATACACAGTTGAGTGTTGATGACACAGCTTTGCATCAGTTGATATTCTAGTTTCAAGCATGTTTTACTCAATATAGGTAATCAAATCTCAGCAACAAGCTGTAATATCTTACTAAGATCATTTAGGACCAAAACACTTAAAACAAGTAAAACACTCTAACATAAAATCTGCTTAGTGAGAAGAATTATCTTATCAGACAGAAAATAAGCAAATATCACCCTTATTTGAGATATTTCATCTTACTTAGATTTCAGTTTTTGCAGTGTATATAAATATACTTTCATTGACTTTGATGATAGTGAAGGGAGAAGTCCCGCAAGGATCCTTACACTGCAAAAAGTCAGTGTTCAAAAACAAGAAAAGAAAATACAAAAATTAGGGGTATTTTATTTGAACTAAGCAAAATTATCTGCCAATAGAACAAGAAAATTTGGCTTGTCAAGACTTTCCAAAACAAGTAAAATTAGCTAACCTCAATGAACCCATAAATACCTTAAAATAAGTATATTCTCACTAATAATAACTGTACTACTATATGACTACGTATTTTCTATTGTTTCATTGAAAATAAACCAGCAAAGTCCATTTGGCTGTCATCTGTTCTAATATGAGACACAATTGTGTCAAAGTCATGATTTTTTTTTACATGCTTGAAATAAGAAATTATTACTTTAAAAAAGTAGTTTTATACTTGTGAGTGTTGATGACACAGCTTTGCAACAGTTGATATTCTAGTTTTAAGCATGTTTTACTCAATATAGGTCATCAAATCTCAACAACAAGCGGTAATATCTTACTGAGATCATTTAGGACCAAAACACTTAAAACAAGTAAAACACTAACATAAAATCTGCTTAGTGAGAAGAATTATCTTATCAGACAGAAAATAAGCAAATATCACCCTTATTCGAGATCTTTAATCTTACTTAGATTTCAGTTTTTGCAGTGTATATAAATATACTTTGATTGACTTTGATGATAGTGAAGGGAGAAATCCCGCAAGGATCCTTACTCTGCAAAAAGTCAGTGTTCAAAAACAAGAAAAGAAAATACAAAAATGAGGGGTATTTTATTTGAACTAAGCAAAATTATCTGCCAATAGAACAAGAAAATTTGGCTTGTCAAGACTTTCCAAAACAAGTAAAATTAGCCAACCTCAATGAACCCAAAAATACCTTAAAATAAGTATATTCTCACTAATAACAACTGTACTACTATATGACTACGTATTTTCTATTGTTTCATTGAAAATAAACCAGCAAAGTCCATTTGGCTGTCATCTGTTCTAATATGAGACACAATTGTGTCAAAGTCATGATTTTTTTTTTCATGCTTGAAGTAAGAAATTATTACTTTAAAAAAGTAGTTTTATACTCGTGAGTGTTGATGACACAGCTTTGCATCAGTTGATATTCTAGTTTCAAGCATGTTTTACTCAATATAGGTCATCAAATCTCAGCAACAAGCTGTAATATCTTACTGAGATCATTTAGGACCAAAACCCTTAAAACAAGTAAAACACTCTAACATAAAATCTGCTTAGTGAGAAGAATGATCTTATCAGACAGAAAATAAGCAAATATCACCCTTATTTGAGATCTTTAATCTTACTTAGATTTCAGTTTTTGCAGTGTATTATAATAAAATGTATCTGGACACTTGGAAGTGTTCAAATGAGCAAACTGCGATTATTCACATTAAAAAAACTATCTTTGCTTAGATTTTTATTGTCTGCAAAGTATGAACACAAATGCTGTATTAGTTTGAAAAAAAAAGAAAAATGTTACGTTCTTTAAAAAAAAAAAAAAAACAGTCCAATAAAAATAATAAAACACATAGTTTTAACTTTGATTTGTATTCATTCTTAAGTGTAGGCATCAATTTTACCATTCATGTGTATTACCGTATTTTTCGGACTATAAGTCGCAGTTTTTTTCATAGTTTGGCCGGGCTCCTGTGCGACTTATATATGTTTTTTTCCTTTTTTATTATGCATTTTCGACAGGTGCGACTTATACTCCGGTGTGACTTATACTCCGAAAAATACGGTAAACAAGTTTAGAAATTTTAACATTTGTACAAATTCAACAAGTTTAAAAATAAAACAAACAGTCCGCGCTTTGATTTTTTAAAATTACCTGTAAAATGAGTTTGACACCAGGGGCCGCATGGAGAAAAAATCTGTGCACACACGGGCCTGACTATTAAAACCATGGCATTAAAACTAAAAAAATAAAGACAACTTCAGATTGTTTTCTTTGTCCTACTTTGGCCAAAAATAGGACAAACACATTCTGAAAATATTACAATAAAAATATGGGGGGAAAATACCGGCAGCGGTAAAGTTTAGATCCATGAAGGAAAGAAGAAAGTGAATGCACTGCAAAAAGTCAGTGTTCAAAAACAAGAAAAACAAATACAAAAATGAGGGGTATTTTATTTGAACTAAGCAAAATTATCTGCCAATAGAACAAGAAAAAATTGTCTTGTAAAGAAAAAACAAGTTTAAAATAAGTATATTCTCACTAATAACAAGTGCACTTTTCTTGGTAGAAAAAAAAAGAGACCTTTTTGCTCAATATGTTGAAAAATATTCTTAAATGAAGTAAATGCTAGTGCCATTATCTTGACATAATGATATGCGCTCGGCATCATGATTTTTTTTTTCATGCTTGAAGTAAGAAATTATGACTTTAAAAAAGTCCTAAGTCATGAGTGTTGATGACACAGCTTTGCATCAGTTGATATTGTAGTTTCAAGCATGTTTTACTCAATATAGGTCATCAAATCTCTGCAACAAGCTGTAATATCCGACTAAGATAATTTAGGACCAAAACCCTTAAAGGGGAACATTATCACCAGACCTATGTAAGCGTCAATATATACCTTGATGTTGCAGAAAAAAGACCATATATTTTTTCAACCGATTTCCGAACTCTAAATGGGTGAATTTTGGCAAATTAAACGCCTTTCTAATATTCGCTCTCGGAGCGATGATGTCACAACGTGGCGTCACATCGGGAAGCAATCCGCCATTTTCTCAAACACCGAGTCAAATCAGCTCTGTTATTTTCCGTTTTTTCGACTGTTTTCCGTTCCTTGGAGACATCATGCCTCGTCGGTGTGTTGTCGGAGGGTGTAACAACACGAACAGGGACGGATTCAAGTTGCACCAGTGGCCCAAAGATGCGAAAGTGGCAAGAAATTGGACGTTTGTTCCGCACACTTTACCGACGAAAGTTATGCTACGACAGAGATGGCAAGAATGTGTGGATATCCTGCGACACTCAAAGCAGATGCATTTCCAACGATAAAGTCAAAGAAATCTGCCGCCAGACCCCCATTGAATCTGCCGGAGTGTGTGAGCAATTCAGGGACAAAGGCCCTCGGTAGCACGGCAAGCAATGGCGGCAGTTTGTTCCCGCAGACGAGCGAGCTAAACCCCCTATGGACCCTAGCTTCCCTGGCCTGCTGACATCAACTTCAAAACTGGACAGATCAGCTTTCAGGAAAAGAGCGCGGATGAGGGTATGTCTACAGAATATATTAACTGATGAAAATTGGGCTGTCTGCACTCTCAAAGTGCATGTTGTTGCCAAATGTATTTCATATGCTGTAAACCTAGTTCATAGTTGTTAGTTTCCTTTAATGCCAAACAAACACATACCAATTGTTGGTTGGAAGGCGATCGCTGAATTCGTCCTCGCTTTCTCCCGTGCCGCTGAAATCCGAGTCTGAATCCGAGCTAATGTCGCTATAGCTTGCTGTTCTTTCCGCCATGTTTGTTTGTGTTGGCATCACTATGTGACGTCACAGGAAAATGGACGGGTGTTTATAACGATGGTTAAAATCAGGCACTTTGAAGTTTTTTTTAGGGATATTGCGTGATGGGTAAAATTTTGAAAAAAACTTTGAAAAATATAATAAGCCACTGGGAACTGATTTTTAATGGTTTTAACCATTCTGAAATTGTGATAATGTTCCCCTTTAAAACAAGTAAAACACTCTAACATAAAATCTGCTTAGTGAGAAGAATTATCTTATCAGACAGAAAATAAGCAAATATCACCCTTACTTGAGATATTTAATCTTACTTAGATTTCAGTTTTTGCAGTGTGAATGTTTATAACTGA
This sequence comes from Nerophis lumbriciformis, assembly GCF_033978685.3. Classification (NCBI taxonomy): domain Eukaryota; kingdom Metazoa; phylum Chordata; class Actinopteri; order Syngnathiformes; family Syngnathidae; genus Nerophis; species Nerophis lumbriciformis. The sequence continues at coordinate 7,338,877 of NC_084583.2, forward strand.
ATACATTTACATGTGCATAAAATGTGTTTTCTTTTGTGTAATTTTTTTTAATGAATGAAGTAGCGTTTATGACAATCTTTTTCTTAAAACACAATATATAATGTGAGATATAACAGGACAATGCATACATTTATCATTTGTTTTCAAAACGCCTAGAAAAAAAGTGGGACCCCAAAAATCAACTTTTTATAACTTGATGGGGTCCCTGGGACCCCATCAGCAGCAGGCGTCTGTGTTCTAATACTAATCAAATATCATCCCGGGGGCCATAGATCCTTCATTTGCGGGCCGGATCTGGTCCGCGGGCCTTGACTTTGACACATAGGGTATTTTGCACGTTTTATAGCAGCGTATTTATTAAACTGGTGTGGACACTCTAAAAATGTACCATTATGAACCTACCGTACAGATGTAAAAAAAAAAAAAAGTTAAACACTGCCTAAGTCTTTACTCTGATTTTCATTGCCTGTTAAGTGTAGACATCAATTTTATCATACATGTATATTAAATAAGTTTAGAAAATGGAACATTTGTACAAATCCCACAAGTTTAAAAATAAAACAAACAGTCCGCGCTTTGATTTTTCTGTATTGCCTGCAAAGTATAGACGCACCTTTTTTTAGCAGCATATTAAACTGGTGTGGACACTCTAAAAATGTAACATCATGAACTATCGTGCAGGTGTAAAAAATAAGTTAAACACTGCCTAAGTCTTTACTTAGATTTTCATTGCCTGTTAAGTGTAGACACAAATGGAATAGTAGTATATAAAATAGAGTGTGGACACTGGGAAGACGATGTCATTTGTCACATCAAAACAATACAATAAAAAACCCTCGCTTTGATTTTTGTTGCCTTGTTAAGGAATGTCTGAAATTAGTGCGAACACTCGCAAAATTGAACATTCTTACGAGTCATGCAAGTGTGAAAATAAGTTGGAAATAAAAAGAACATGATGTCAACTCCCACTTATCCAATAATAATAAACAAACAATCCTCTAATTCAGGGGTGTCAAACTCAAATACAGAGTGGGCCAAAATTTAAAACTGAACAAAGCCGCGGGCCAAGGTTGAACAAATGAACCTTGTAATAGAGACCCAAACAAGTTTTGCATTGAATATTGAACAAGCAAGGCTTATATAACTTTATAGTGACATGCAAAATCGAGTTTCAAATAATAATAATAATAATAATTAAAAAATATCAATGACATATCAAATACAATTTAAATAAAAATGTAATACCTCTTTTCTATTTGCAGCCTTCTGAGGTAAATATCAACATTACATTTTTCCACAGGCTAATAAACTGGTAAATAAAATAACAATGAATAAACCAACCATTCAGGACTTTAAACTGCTCAGTTTGCAACACGCTGATCTAATCTGATGTGCCCAAGACAGATACCTGCCATCTTTTTTTGGATGCTAGTTCATTAATGTCGGGGCTGAGGCTTTGAGCTGAGGCAACCTTCATTATCGAACGAAGGTGTTCATCAGTCATTACAGTATATCTCGTAGTCCACCCGGACCACAGTCTTGGGGGCGTACCTTAAAGGCACTGCCTTTAACGTCCTCTATGAGCTGTCGTCACGTCCGCTTTTCATCCATTTTAACAACGTGCCGGCCCTGTCACAAGACCTTGTAGCGTCCTGGAAGAGTTAGTGCTGCAAAGGGTTCTGGGTATTTGATCTGTTGTGTTTATGTTGTGTTACGGTGCGGATGTTCTCCCGAAATGTATTTGTCATTCTTGTTTGGTGTGGGTTCACAGTGTGGCGTATATTTCTAACAGTGTTAAAGTTGTTTATACGGCCACCCTCAGTGTAACCTGTATCGCTGTTGATCAAGTATGCATTGCATTCACTTGTGTGTGCGTGCAGAAGCCGCACATATTATGTGACTGGGCCAGCACTCGTTGGACTGGATGAAAAGCGGACGTGACGATTTTTGGGAGGGGCACTGAAATATGGGAGTCTCCCGGGAGGGTTGGCAAGTATGAGAATTAGCGGTGAATGCGGTGTTACCGCGGCACCGCCTCTGTATATAATTGGCGGGCCAGCTCTAGTGTTAATTTGATATCGCCTCAAGGGCCAAGTGAAATTACACGGCGGGCCAATTTTGGCCCGCGGGCCAGAGTTTGACACCCATGCTCTAATTGATCAGTCATTCTCCAAGTAATGTAGTGAAGTTACAACTTTATATATTGTGTGTGGTGGTTACAACTTTTTTCATTTGCATAATATTGTGAAACAAAACGGCAGATAATATGTCTTACCTTATACACACACCATAATAATACTATGTTGAAGCACATCAAGCGGTGTGGCTTCATAGCTTACCAAAGTCCTACTAAATCATTTTGATAGATTTTTGAGTGTAATGTTCTATATTTTCAATGGAACATATGAAATGTTGGTGTTGTTTACTTGAGTCATATTGCAGTCTACACCAGTGTTTTTCAACCTTTTTTGAGCCAAGGCACTTTTTTTTGCGTTGAAAAAATGTGGCGGCACACCACCAGCAGAAATCATTAAAAAACGAAACTCAGTTGACAGTAAAAAGTTGTTGTCGCAATTGTTGGAAAGGACTTTAAACCATAACCAAGCATGCATCACTATAGATCTTGTCTCAAAGTAGGTGTACTGTCACCACCTGTCACATCACACCCTGACTTATTTGGACTTTTTTGCTGTTTTCCTGTGTGCAGTGTTTTAGTTCTTGTCTTGCGCTCCTATTTTGGTGGCTTTTTTCTCTTTTTTTGGTATTTTCCTGTAGCAGTTTCATGTCTTCCTTTAAGCGACATTTCCCGCATCTACTTTGTTTTACCAATCAAGACTATTTCAGTTGTTTTTATCCTTCTTTGTGGGGACATTGTTGATTGTCATGTCATGTTCGGATGTACTTTGTGGACGCCGTCTTTGCTCCACAGTAAGTCTTTGCTGTCGTCCAGCATTCTGTTTTTGTTTACTTTGTAGCCAGTTCAGTTTTAGTTTCGTTCTGCATAGCCTTCCCTCAGCTTCAATGCCTTTTCTTAGGGGCACTCACCTTTTGTTTATTTTTGGTTTTAGCATTGGTTACCTTTTTACCTGCATACTGCCTCCCGCTGTTTCCGACATCTACAAAGCAATTAGCTACCAGCTGCCCCCTACTGATATGGAAGAGTATTACACGGTTACTCTGCCGAGCTCTAGACAGCAAAGACACTCAACAACAACACATCATTTGCAGACTATAATTACTGGTTTGAAAAAAATATTTTTAACCTAAATAGATGAAATTAGATCATCTCCCACAGCACACCAGACGGTATCTCACGTAGTGTGCCGCGGCACAGTGGTTGAAAAACACTGGTCTACACGTATCTCTTATGTGTGACTGTCATTTACTGGTCACACTTATCATTACATCATGTACCTAATAAAATAGCTTTGAGGTCGGTAAGCACAACCAAAAGTATTCCGTACATTAGGTTATAAGGCGCACTGTCGAGTTTTGAGAAAATGAAAGGATTTTGAGTGCGCCTTATAATCCGAACAATACGGTACATTAAAATTATAATAAGACGCCTCCTTATACATTTATAATCAAACATTAACTGTACACAAATAATGCATGCAGATTAATCGATTCCATTGATTAATTCAATTGATTAATTAGGTTAGAAAACTAATCTAAAAAACCCGCTGGTGGGGGGGTGGGGTATGGTATTTTTCTTTTGTTAGTTTTTTTGTCATAAAAAAATACAATCATGTGTGCTTACGGACTGTATCCCTTGCAGACTGTATTGATATATATTGATATATAATGTAGGAACCAGAAATATTAATAACAGAATGAAACACCCCTTTTGTGTGGGGGAGGGAGGTTTTTTGGGTTGGTGCACTAATTGTAAGTGTATCTTGTGTTTTTGATTTTGATTTAAAAAAAATAAAAATGTTTTTTTCATTTCTTGTGCGGCCCGGTACCAATCGATCCACTGATATATCAGATTGTAAGTTTTTTGTTTGTTTGTTTTTTTACCCTTCGCGTTTATATTTCACTGTGTTTGTCGCATTTTTGTTGCCTTTCGCTTGATTGTAAAATATGTGGATGGAGCGGGGGTGTGACGTTCATATGTTGTCAATATTCAGTGTTTTACCCTTTATAGTTAATATTGTAAACCCCACATTCTTTATTTTCATGTACATTCCAGGTGTATCATTCAGTAAAAAAAATAAAAAAATACAATTCCATTTCGTTTTTTAAGGCGGTCTGTCATAACGTTTTTAACATTATTGTGAGTTTTTGTATTAATGTTCCTAAAAATCAGATATACCGGCCCCCAGGCACACTTTTTTCTCTAAATATTCAGTGTTTTATTGTTCATAGTTAATATTGTGAATCCCACATTCTTTATTTTCATGTACATTCCAGGTGTCTCATTCAGTAAAAAAAATAAAAATTCCATTTCGTTTTTTAAGGCGGTCTGTTATAAAGTTTTTAGCATTCAATCAGACATTATTGTAAGGTTTTGTATTAGTGTTCCTAAAAATCAGAAACTGGCCCCCAGACACACTTTTTTCCCTAAATTTGGCTCCCCGAGCAGGGGCGCCGAAAAAGGGGGGGGGTAAAGGAGACGGATTCTAGGGGCCCATGATGGAGGGGGCCCAGAGAGGCCCCTAATGATGATGAAATTATAATACAGAAAAAATAATGACACTGTGTTGGGGGCCCTGTAAAGATTCTTTTCATGGGGCCCAAAATCCCTAGCGGCGCCCCTGCCCCGAGTCAAAATAATTGCCCAGGCCTGTACTACAACCTGTGCAGTATTGTGTCTCACAGCATGGTTGAGAAACACTGCCGCCTTGTGTACAAATGTGGTATGATAGCGCAGTTGTTTGGAAGTATTGGATTGCATTGCAAGTGTAGAGTTTATCATCAGACACTCATCTTTGATGTCGGTATAATCACTGATATGGTGACGTATTTGTTTCGTGGCAGAAGTGTGCTTTGGCAGCATTGGATTTGGTCGTCCACAGCTGGGAAACTTGGAAGTGGGGTGAAAAAGAGGGAGACAAGATAAACACGGAGCTAACAATGCGCCACATCCTGGCCGCCGGCCGCCGTCCTTGTGTGTGAGTGTATGCCCTGCAAACAGGGGAGATGTTGTTTGTCTTCCCTGGGATCGGTAAACATCCTCGACACAAACCAGTTCCTTTGCGGAGAGAGAGGGCCGAGGAGAGAAACTCACACCAGCGGGGGCGGCAGCTGCACTCTCACTCCAGACACGTGTTTGAAGTCATCAAGATGTCTTATTGGATGGCTTTTCTCACAAGCCCACACTGCAAAAACTGAAATCTAAGTAAGATTAAATATCTCAAATAAGGGTGATATTTGCTTATTTTCTGTCTGATTAGATAATTATTCTCACTAAGCAGATTTTATGTTAGAGTGTTTTACTTGTTTTAAGGGTTTTGGTCCTAAATGATCTCAGTAAGATATTACAGCTTGTAGCTGAGATTTGATGACCTATATTGAGTAAAACATGCTTGAAACTAGAATATCAACTGTTGCAAAGCTGTGTCATCAACACTCACAAGTATAAAACTACTTTTTTAAAGTAATAATTTCTTACTTCAAGCATGAACAAAATAATAATCATGATGGCACTAGCATTTACTTAATTTAAGAATATAGTTCAACATATTGAGCAAAAAGGTCTCTTTTTTTTCTACCAAGAAAAGTGCACTTGTTATTAGTGAGAATATACTTATTTTAATGTATTTTTGGGTTCATTGAGGTTAGCTAATTTTACTTGTTTTGGAAAGTCTTGACAAGCCAAATGTTCTTGTTCTATTGGCAGATAATTTTGCTTAGTTCAAATAAAATACCCCTCATTTTTGTTTTGTTTTTTTCTTGTTTTTGAACACTGACTTTTTGCAGTGTAGACTCACATGTACAGTGCAAAAACTGAAATCTAATTAAGATTAAATATCTCAAATAAGGGTGATATTTGCTTATTTTCTGTCTGATTAGATCATTCTTCTCACTAAGCAGATTTTATGTTAGAGTGTTTTCCTTGTTTTAAGGTTTTTGGTCCTAAATAATCTCAGTAAGATATTACAGCTTGTTGCTGAGATTTGAT